>NC_056741.1:1876971129-1877143910 GCF_019279795.1 Protopterus annectens
GACTGACTTTGAGGCACTATGAGTTAAAGGGAAAGAATTTTGTTAGTATATGTTCGACAACCCAAACTGTTCATTTTTCTTTGGATGACACACTGAAGACGACCTTGGGCTGAAACAGATTTATTTTTGGACTTGTGTGAATAAATAAACTAGGATTTATTTGGATTCTGTTCTCTCTTGCTGGTACTTTTGTGTTATTTTTCATCTGTCTTGCCTGGGCGAATGAAACACTGCAGCCAAGTCTCTGTACTATACAGGGGATTAGGCTTGCTTAAGTCCAAATGGGCTGAAGATCCTTTGTTTTCTTTGCTACCAAGGAACAACCTTGACTAAAAGCCTAACTCTTACAGATCTGGTGGTGGTGGGGGGTGGCTCATCAAAATGGTGCAGTCTCTCGATATGACAATTTTCACCTATTTTTTTCCATGCAATAACCATCCACACATACAAATATAGGGACAGCTGATTCCCCCAAATTGCATCAAGAGAGGAAAGTCAGGCAATGTCTCATGATGCAGAATGCAGTCCCATGGCAGAAGAACCACAGCATTCCTGACCATTCTGCTGATTCTGCTCACCTTTGGGGTGTTGGCTACCCTAGAAGCTGCCCCAAGCTTTGTGTCCCTGCCAGAGCTTCTCTTAATGTATGGCTGCTGCCCATATCAGAACCATAACTGACACAGGCTCCACTACATTCACATAACTGTGCATTGAGGAAGCCTTAGATTTAAAGAAAACAGTGGTGAAAGTCTTGCCATCTTGGTCTTGTTTCTGCAGCTCAAATTTTACTGCTAGACCAAAACAGCAAAGTTCCATAAAATGGGGCACTGATGATGTTGTCCTTCCTGTCCATGGTGATGTCAATTACATGAAGCCATGCATGGCATATTAGATTTGAAATGAAGCAAACTCTTGATATTGCAGACTTAAGTTTTGTTTTAAGGTCTTGATCTTGTAACTTGAGCAGATTCTGGGAAGTTTTCCGAGTTAGGTTCCATGTGCGTCATATAGTTTATGGCCCACAAAGTAAAGGTGGAGGAAGCATAAATACATTGCTCTAGCCTGTTCAGTGCACGAGATTATTTATCTGATGAATTAATCACTGGACTCTGGGGAGTATGATCTTTCTTTCATGCAGCCACAGCAACAACAGAATCCTCCTCTAGGGAAAATGTCAAACATGTCCTGAGGATCCAGTCAATTCTCTTTGGCACAAGGGCTACCAGACTGTGATTCTTACATGCGTGCTGGATCACCAGCTTAACCACCCGAATTGACGGCATGGTTGATTGAAAGGCAGCCACCAAAATGCATTCAGATGTGGAGAGGATTTCTGGAATCTTTCCCTGCTTTAAATCTGATTACAGTCTGCTAGAGAGTCCAGCTGCTTCTACTGCAGAGGAGGAAGACTTGGTTAGGGTAAATGAGGCCTTAGCACCTGGCAGAAGCATCCCTAATCCATCAACACTTTTCAAACTGAGGATGGACAGCCAACAGTACAGAAATTTGACATCTTAAGTTAGATGCTACTGTTGAAGTTCATCTCATGGGAGCTGCATGTAGAAGACACCTGCATCAATGGAAATGGGACAAATATCACCTCCATAAATGAAGCTATCTAGACTGACCCAAGGGATTGATGACATTACTAGTACTGATCTTGGATTAGACAACTCTGTTTCATCACAGTTGATGCAAATACCATCAATATCAAAGGTCAAAAAGAACAGCCCCAGGGACACAACAGTTTCAGAAAAAAAAATTATCTCAATCGAAAGATGAACACCTAGCTCTGATGGGAACTGGTCTTCCTTCAATGGTCCTTAGATTGAAAGCCCCTCACCAGCAGCAGTATTAAATCCACTAAAGCCATTCATGAGTTGAGAGGTGGCCTCATGGTACTATGATCTGGACAGGAAACAATGAGGAGATTCTTAGGCAAGTAGCAGAGAATACTGTTAGGAGTTTCTCACCCCGTTGGTGGGAGAAGAGGCCTGGGACCCCATATGCCGAAATTTAAGAAAGGCCTGCCACAACTTGCTGTATTCCAAATTTACGGAAATAATCTCCTAGACCTGCAAAAATGTGGCCTATGAGACCAACTCTCAGGCTCAGTAGCCACCAATGACTCTTTTTTTTTTTTTTTTTTTTTTTAAGACCCTGAATGCCCCTTTTTTCAGTGCAATTTTCCAACAGGATGGCATGTCTGCTAGGGAAAGATACTCCGATCTGGAAGGCAGTAAGAAAGGTGAGGAATAGGATGCCTGTTACAAGTTTAACCCAGTGGGAGGTGAAAAGACCTCTAGACACAGTTTCTTAGGATGGAACATTGGAAAGCTTAGTGGCAGCATGTCACAGTGCTCAGACAAGTCATCCCCTCCTAAACACCTATTGTAAAATGTTTGTTTCACACTTAACAAAGCTACTACAGTTTAATGAGGTCACAGTATGACAATACAAAACTGTGTACAGCAAGTTAACAGAGCAGGAGACTAACTTTAGAAAATAAAATTTTGCAAATAAAAATGCTACAAGAACAGTTATAATAGCAATATGCACATGGAAAAGTGCATTAAAATACTATGAGGTCAAAGGAGTGGGAAAGGGAACAGGAAAAAAAACCTGCTAAATGTAAATGGTTAATCTTCCAGGCCCTAGCTTGTAAATACTTCATCTCCCAAGCCCCTGCTTACACTTATCAAGGGTATCCGAACATGTCAGAGATTTGGGATGCAAGGCTAGGTTTAAAAAGGCTGCTGTGGTCTTTAGCCTAGTAAACACCTATGAACCCAAAATGAAAACTAAAATCAGTTTGTAACAGAAAAAAATTGGGATGCACTACCCAGTAAAGATAATGCAGATCACAAGAAAGAAAGGAATGACTGAAAACAGAACAATTTACAAAAAGACACAAGTGTAGTGAAAACACTGAAAATGTATCTGGTAGCCCATACTCTTTTCTCTTACCAAGGTGAACTATACAGCCAGCAAAAAGGATGGAGCGGGGGGGAGGGGTGGTGTCTGATGAACACAGTATTATAGTCAAGGGGAGAGGGTTATGCAACTGAGGGAGACAGCTGTCCTAAGAACGCACCATCCCTATCACTGTAGTCATCCCTCCTGCAGCCAAGACTCGCTGCTGAGCTAGTACCACTGGGAGCACAGACACTCTCCTGCTGAATGAGAATGTGGGATTTTTAATCCCTTTTTTCTGCTTGGGAACATTTATGCAACTTGGTCTCTGTAAAATGATGCAGTGAAAGAAGCAAGGACAGAGTTGTAGGGAGCTAACAAATGACACGCACAGACACAGACTGTAATCAAGCAAGAGTTGATATGTCCACATGTGAACAGTCAATTTGTCAAGTTATAATCTGCTAGATTTCTGACCCTCTTCCAAATTACTGATATATACACATCACCTTCATTTATCACTACTCTGTTACAAAGATCATCACAGGGCATTGTGCACTTAACCACTTTATTTGTATCATTTATTGTTTTGTAAATATATTAAAAATCACTGACCTGAACATAACAATTTGCAGGAACTCGGCTGCTCTCTGCTGTATTTGTTTCTACAACAGCCACTCCTCTCTTTGCTTTCCTTTTTCCCAACTCAAAACCCATTCAATTTATTCCTGATCTGGTTCAGATAATACATCAGCATCCTATTCTGGACATTACCATTGCAATGCACCCTTCTTCCAACTGGGAAAACCAGTAAGAACAGACAGAAGAGAAGACAAACTGCTTTGTAACTGCATTCCAAAAATGTATACTGAAATTTTTTTGCTTTTAACTAGACAGTAGCAATAAAATGCTAACACATAAATGTAACAGCAAAACACGGAGTCCTGTGTTAAGCACAGTTCTGTTTAATAGTTTGATTTGTTACCTGTATTCAAAAATGTGCAACATATTATATTTCATACAGATGTAGATATGCATAAGTCAAAATGAGCTGAATATCACAGTTTACAATATATCTGTATTGCCCAACTACTGGCACATTGCTACATATCTTCCTGGGGCTGCTTCTGAGTAGTAGTTATCAGACATGTCATCTCAATACATTACAACATTTATGTAGTTGACCTTACATAAGTTATAATGAACATATGACATTTTGCTATGCAATGGATTTCATCTGGTGACATATCTTAATAAAACAATGGAGTTATGCTAAACTGTGTTTTTGAAAGTGACTGTTAAATTAATCGAAAACACATTTTAGGAAAGTGTTGTGACTAAATGAAACTGGATGAGACTACAGACGTTGAATCACTTTAAAAAAGTATCAGATATGAGACAGTTATAAATACAGTCTTAAGTCTTGCAGTGGACTGCAAACTTCACAGTCAGTTAGTTAATAATGCAATATGTATTATCAAAAGAATCAGATTTAAAAGACAGATAAAATAACTCCATACATAAATTAAAAAGAAATGCATCGGCCATATTAACATCTTCTCTAGAAGATGGATTTGTGAGTCATATGAACCGCAACATTTCAGCCGTGCCTGCTTCTCACACAACACGAGTTATTACAGCTAAAACTCATACAATACCCTGTAGAACTGATCTACAAAAAATAATTGCAAACTCATAATTCAAGACAAAAAAGGCAATTTAATTACCATAAATTCAAAGGAAAGCACTAAGGTTCCACACCTTCCCAAACAGAGCTTTAACATTTGAAAAAAGCAATGTACCAAAGTGAAGAACCTTTGTTACAAATGACAGCAGCACAACGTTGCTAACCATTTCAGCAATATTGCTAACACTACTTAGCAGAATTCAAGACTAGAAATTAATTTTCAGAAGGCAACACTTGTTGCTTTACTATAACAATAGTATTACTATTTGTAGAACCATCAAAAGAACAGAGGTAAGGCTCCAGGCTGTACAAACGTTTATTATAAAACACAGGACACAAGCGCTTTCACCAAATAGGCTTCTTCAGGTGTACTAACATAAAGTACTTGCATCTCTATTTATACTAATCATTCAATTGCTTCAATTAAAATTTTTAAAAACATATTGTACTTAAAATATAATATACAGCAAAACATAAAAACAATATAGTGTGTGTATGAAACGCATAAAAAAACAAATTTAAAAATACATTTATAATATATACATAAAAATGATTCATTTACGTAAAGGTTTATTTTTCACTGTGGGCCTTAAGGGAATATGCTCATTTAAGCCATGTTTGTTACCCTTAACCTGATTATCCACCTAGCCTCTAAAGTTTCAGTTTGTGTCTTAATATCTCCTGCTCTTATGTTTTCAAATATCCTTCCTATAGCCCTAAATGAAATGAATGATACTGAACAGTTTGTTAAAGATCTTTATACATTTGCACATGATAAAGCACAGACTCTATGTACACCACTTTTGTTAACAACACTAGATGTTACTTCTTTATTTACAGTTATAACGAATGATTTTGGTATTAATAGTGTTACTGAATTGATGGCTGAAAGTGGAAAGTATGAAAGCAGGTTTATGGATTCTATATGTTTATTACTAAGACTTGTATTGGAAAATAATGTTTTTGTCTTTAATGATAAACTCTATTGGCAATGTCAAGGCATTGCCATGGGAACATCATGCGCCAACAGCTATGCAAATGCTGTGATGTTAGGATGTGAGAGTTTTTTTTTGGAGAGTAATGAGTTTAATGATAATATAAAATTCTTTCTTACATCTGTGGACGACCTTTTCTTGGTCTGGGGGGGGGCTCAATTGATGAAATTTTAACTTTTGTAGAATATATTACCACTACTAGTTTTTTGAAGTTCACTGTAAACTACTCTTATAGGGAGGTGAATTTTCTGGATGCCACTGTGCTACAAGACTTAAATGGTTGTTTGAATGTTAAGTTATTTAGGAAGGAATGTCGTGTTAGTAACTTATTATGAAGAGACAGCATGCATCCACATTTCATTTTTAAGAATGTAGCACAGAATCAGTTTTTAAGGGCTTTCAGATTAAATGCTAATGTAGATGATTTTACGAAACATCTTAATAAGACAAAAGATGAGCTTGATGAAAGAGGTTAAGAACCCTACCTGATTAATCAAGGTATGCAAACCGTAACTAAATTAAGACAGAGCAAAGCCAAGCCTTATTTCTCTAAATATAAGGCAGATAAGATGAGTTTGAAACATGCCCAGAACCCGCAACCCCTTAGAATTAGTTTTAGCTACTACAGGAATATTAAGCATTATAATGACATTATTAATAAAACTAGGGTATTTTAACTTCTGATATGCAGATAAATAAATATATAGGGGCATACCCTCAGTTTACCTTTAAGAATCAAAAATCCTTACACAGACAGTTATGTTTTCCTAAAGAACAGTTTACATCAAGTACTATTAAAGGTACTAGACCCTGTGGCAAGTGCAATTTCTGTAGTTCTATTGATACTAGTATATATTTTCAGCATCCGGATACTAGTGAGACCTTTACTTTTACTATTAATGCCAGATGTGACTCTCAACATATAGTTTACCTTGCCACATGTAGAACTTGTAGGAAGTTCTACGTAGGCAAAACTGATACGTTTTTTAGAGATAGGATTAGGGAACACTTGTATCATATAAGGAAAGGTAGCTCGTTTAATGCCCTTGGCCAGGCATATTAAGGATACTAGTATGCAACATATTTTTTCATTTAGGGCTATAGGAAGGCTATTTGAAAACATAAGAAGAAGAGATATTAAGACACAAACTGAAACTTTAGAGGCTAGGTGGATAATCAGGTTAAGGGCAACAAAGGGGCATGGCTTAAATGAGCATATTCCCTTAAGGCTCACACTGAAAAATAAACCTTTACGTAAATGAATCATTTTTATGTATATATTATAAATGTATTTTTAAATGTGTTTTTTATATGTGTTTCATACACACACTATACTGTTTTTATGTTTTTCTGTACATTATATTTTAAGTACAATATGTCTTTAAAAATTTTAATTGAAGCAATTGAATGATTAGTATAAATAGAGATGCAAGTACTTTATGTTAGCACACCTGAAGAAGCCTATTTGGTGAAAGTGCTTGTGTCCTGTGTTTTATAATAAACGTTTGTACAGCCTGGAGCCTTACCTCTGTTCTTTTGCTGGTTCTACAAATTTTATCTTTGTTTTGAGGTACCTGGTCATTGTTGGATTCTTTTTGTTCAATAGTATTATCTACGTAAAACTAGCAACCCTATGAGTGTTTTTTTATTCATCTTTTTCAATTCTGGAGTACAGTGGAGTATATTTGGAAAACTTAATTGTGTGACATATGGCTGCTTTCATTCCATGTTTGAGTTCTTAGGGAGGGTCTTAAAACATCTTATTTATTGATAGTACATTTTTCTCATTAGATTATATGAAACTATAAGCTTTATGGATTTTTTTAGTAACAGTTGCTAAAACAGTGCTTTGCCCCAAACAATTATGTAAAGTGCCAGAAAACAAAAAGTTTAATCCTAAAGCTGGGATTCCCCTGAATCTAAGTGAAGCTAAGTTAAAACACTGCAAATGCAAATCTGTTGATAAAAATGCATTAAACCTAATTCTTCAAAACACAGACATTAATCCCCCTGCACTATCCCATGCTGGGGAATTCACTCCACTCCTTACATGTTGACATTCACATTCCTCCTGAGTCCACAGAGGATTAAGCACAACCTGCTCCTACAAAACAGCAATCGACAATATATAAACTGCTGTCATCCTTCCATCTAACATACGTGACAAACTCCATCCACGGCATTCTACCCCTACTGTTGATCAACCACCATTGAAGATACATAGCCCAATGTCAACATACTCAGCATTAACGACCAATCTGGCCCACACCATTTTACTTCTGCTGTCAATCAACAACAACATGACCATCCTCCAACTAATACACCTCTGCCAGAGGATGCTGAAATTAATATCACTGACTTAGACTACAAACTATTCTTGCCACAACTATGTACACAGCCAGATGAACAAGATTCCAGAATGGATTTAGATAACTCATTCACTGCAACTCCTGCCCCTCCCCGTAGCAATAAGGAAAGAACCAGAGGAGGATTACTTTACTTGAGCATTCCAACATCACCAATTTCTGATCATTCCCTCTCCATTTGCAACATTAATGGCATGACATCTGTCATCTATAGACTTCAAATTTTGGAATGGGTCTTGACACTTATCGATGATGTTGTTTATCTTATAGGCACTGGAAACATTGCTGCTGATATCCAATTTTAATGGACTGCCTTATGGAACAATGGATCCATACTGTCTAATGGCATGGACTAACATTCTAGTATCTTATTTTTATATATAAAAAAAAGTTATTATAAGAAATGTTATGCACATTCTGTCGGGAAGAGTTCTAATAGTACATTTACTATGTAATAACAGTTTTGTAAGATTTACAGTCATATGTCCAAACCACTAACAGATGCAAGTTATTTGATCTTATAAAGCAAGTTCTTTTAGTAGATTGCAATTTAATTTTGTGGTGACTTAAATTGTCATCTGACTAGAGGGTCATGCCTAAAAGAAAGAGACATTGCTAAGTGTTTTGAATTGTTAAAGGTTGCTAATCTTTGTATTGCTGGTAAAAATGAAAACACTTACATACACACACATGCTCAAATCAGAAACTGACTATTGCTGCCACAGTCCAACTATTACTTGTACTTCTTATACATCATTACATTTACAATTCACAGACCATAAAGCACTTTCCTTCATCTTTCAAACGCTAATACCATTGGTAGAGGAAAAGGAATGTCAAGATATAGTGCATCATGGTTACAGATACCACAACAGAAAGCAGTCTTCACAGAACTTTGGGATGATCATTTTTCTTGGATTACACTATACAATTCCTTAACACAATGGTGATTAGATTTCAAAGAAAAAAAATTCCACTAGATACATGCAATTTGCAAAGATTATTTTACGCTCAGTTAAGGAAAATCACCAAAACAACTTAATACAGCTATTAACCAGTCTCTTACAAATCTTACAGATGACATTTTCACACACTTACATAAATTGCATCAATGTAAGTTTACAAGATTGCAGATCACGTTATGGAATCTGGCTTCCTCCTTAAAAGACAGGACTGAGCAATTTCTTCCCTACTAAGGCAAAAAAAAAAAAAAAATTTTGAGAAGAGTCTTTCATTTCCTCTTTAGTTAAAGAGGACAAAACACTTGAGACAGACAAGCAGGGAATACTTACAGAGGTACACAGTTATCTATCACACCTCTGTACAGATAAATAATCCGCAGACACTCACTGGCCAATTCCACCTATTTCCCCTTCTTTTAAGACTAATGTAGATACTCCTTTCACTATCGCTGAATTACACTATGCTATTTCTGTTATGTACACAAAACACTCAGAGCCAGGTATGAATGGATTTACCTACACTTTTTATCACAACCTTTCCGACACTCAGTTAGAAACAATTTTACAAATCTTTAATAAATAGCTGCAAAATATATTAACACATCCAAAAATCAGTTATCCTTAAATTCATTTGGAAAAAGGGGACAAAAATCAGCTATCAAATTGGAGACCCATTTCACTATGCAACACGGACTATAAATTTATTTTGCAAAATGCTACAATTGTGTTTATTCTTACAGTTGCACTATATCCTTGATCTTGGCATTTACTGAATCTCAGCAGATTACACAGTCTGAATGCAGTTACCACATATTCTTTACAAACCAGCAAAACTCTGATCTTATCAAAGTGTTTTATAACATCAATCATCACACCCTTTTTGACATTCTCAAGACCTTTGATTTTGGACCACAATTTTACATTGTATTTGTACTATTTACACATCCACCAAAATAATTCTGTGCATCAATGGCTGGAAAAGTTATACACAGTCTGTATGTTAAACGGTATCAGGCAAGGATGTCTTTTCAGTAGTTACCTTCTTACATTAGTCATTGATGCTTCTTTTTTCAAAATTAGAGCAATGTTGAAAATGTTGCCTTACTCATTTTCTTGTTCAGGTGTTCTTATTCCATATTTTTATCATATAAAATAAATGTATAGTCTTGTGTTATATATTGTGTCAGAACTAGATTCGGGATGTATGGCTAGGCTTAAAAAGGCCCTTGTGGTTGTTACACCTATGAACCTATAATCCATAACATAACTCCAAGAGTTTCTCAAAGTTTTGTTACAGTTTTTTTATCTGATTATCTTATGATAAAACTAAAAGATTTACGCCTATTTCATTTCCTGATATACATGTACAAGGCATAATGTTTACTGATGAAGGTTTAAAAATGTTGGGAATTCCATATGGCAAGCCTTTATTTGTGAGTATTTTAACATATTATTAAAAACTACCTGCAATAAGTTACATTTTTGGAAAACGTTTGCTCTTTCCTTTTCAAAAAAAAAGTTTATTTGATAAATTAAACATTTTTAAATCTTTTAGGTTATGTGTTTGTTGTTTATTTTTTTTTTTCATTTACAATGGATTTCAAAAATGATGAAATCTGTTTTCACATTCTTTTGGGGGAACAACTTTAAATCCAATTAAAATGGGTATTATATATTCCCCTCCCCACAAAGGAGGACATCCATTACTCCATCCCAGTTTGGTTTTACATACCCTCTTCTTATTTCTCTTACTGAAACATGTCTTGTCAGATGATTTAACGCATCTATACTATGGCATAAAATCGGCTGTTAACCAAATGCCCTTTTATAGACACATATTAAGCAAAATACAAAAACCCCAAATGGCCACAAAAGTAATTTTTTCCCAAGGGGGAAAAATTTGTTTGCCAGTACAAAAAAAAAAAAATTCAAACCATACGAAGTGTGGGGCTTTGCTGTGCTCCCACACCCCCCCCTAACTAAACATATCAACTCCGGGATCGCACTACAAGTAGAGGAAAGGGCAAATCCCCAATGATGGCCAAACTACTTTTTTTTCCCCTGGGGGAAAAAAAATAGCTTTTGTGGCTGTTTGGGGTTTTTGTATTTTGCTTAATATGTATTGATGAAAGGGCATTCGGTTAACAGCCTGTTCGATGCCATAATACAGACCCGATTTAAAACCTGTTGAAAGGTTGCTGCCTGCATTACATGGCAGATTTTGGATTGCTTCTCTTTCACGAAAAAGGTTGATGATGGTCATGACACAGGAACTAAAAGACATCTAGTTATTTCTCTTGCAAAAAAAAGTTACAAAGGATTCCATTCTACAAACTCGGGTACCTCCAAATGTTAAACACTCAAGCCATTAATGTTTAAGAACACTATTCGCCTTTATGCATCCATGGATTGAAGAACAGGAGGAACTCGTACTGCTCATTTCCACAATGGACAGATATATTATGATGCTCTTCATTAAACAGACTTCCGACAAGGGTCTATTTTATATTTAGACCTATTGAACAATGCTCATGTTTTCTCCCAGATTGCACGGGCTTGGAAGACGCCGAGCACATTTTTATTACATGCAAATGACCTCAACTAATGTGGAACTATATTCACCATGAATACAATCTCCCCCATCTTTTTCCATTGAGAGCAGAGAAACAGAGAAATGTCTTTATGCTAACTATGGTCAGCCATGTAATGATTGCCTCAAACATGTGGATTTGTTGCTTGTATCAGCCATGCATATTTTATGAAGGAACAGATGCACTGAGGCTAGGGCTGGAAAGCCTTTTTCATTGGCTTTTCCATTTGGCAACTGAAGTTATGGCTTGTCAAGAACTGTTGGCTTCCTTAAAAAGTTACAATCATAATTTTTAAAAAAGTATCTTGAATTAACACAGAATTTAAATGTGTTTTTTTCTTGATAAAGTACAGCCTCCGTTTCAATTTGTTGTTAATTTGAAAATATTATAATAAACGTGGATTAATACTCACATAAAATGTACCAACTCCAACGTCTAAACTGCTGGGAAAATACAGACTCCCTGCAAAGCTGAAAATGGCCGCCACACAAACTATTATGATCTTGCACTCACTCCTTTCAGCAGAAAATGCAGTCAGGTAGATGTAACTTTGGGAAAATAGGCCTGGGTGAGAGCCATTTGTCAACATGCAGGATAACTGATCCACTTTTATGAGGACTTCAGTGTAAGATGAAAACGTACAACCTGAATATTTAAAAAAGACATTTCACATAATGAGATTGAACTTTTTCAAAGTCCATCACTGACATAAATATTCATTTGCTTAAATAGTTGCAGCAAATGTCAGCATCAAGTGCATTAACTTCAAGTATAACAGCATTTTGGGTACATGACAAAGTCAAACTGTTACTGTCCTAATATCCCATGGAACAGGGAGTGGGTTAAGCTGGAAATTTATGGTTATCACACAGTCAATGACCGCAAAGTTGAATACACCAATTCCTTTCAGAATTCACTGAATTTCAGACTTGACCAAAACACGCAATGTCAAACTCCAGAATGCGCCCCTCCCTCCTCACGAAGAACTTGTGTTAGTGCTTGTTTCTGGGTCCACAATGGTACGGAGCTCTGGGGTTTAGCATTTTTTGTGTTTTTAGTTAGATGGTGTTGAGATTTTTGGAACTTTCTATTCAAATGGCTGTAGTTGACTATATGTGATAGATCTGATCACTGGGATGAAGCCTAACTGATCAAACACTCAAGCTAAGATTGAGTAAACCACATTGTACATCTCCACTCACTCCTGTGTCATAAATTAAAGCTACACTTGAATAATGATGCAGTAGTGAGCATCTAATTCCTTCACTGCAGATATACCTTTTCTGTACCAGAAAGTACAGTTATGTACACTTACCATAAATGTAGATGTTCGAGTGTATTCACTGTTGCAGTCATCACCTATGGGTCGTCGCTGCAGTGGTAGCCCTTGGCCTGCCCGAATACCAGAGTCAATGTTTTTGTGCGCTGGCTGCTGTCGCCCGTAATCTGAAGTCAGGTCGTCAGTACTATAAAGCAAGGCAGCCAACATCATTACATCAGTTTTTCTTGCCCTAACCCGTCAGAAGCACAAGGGAGAAGACAAAAGTGGACCTGGTGGCTAAGAGCCACCTAGGGAAGCATGTGTCCCCTAGGGGAAGATGTGAAAAAAAGGGGGGGGAAGGAAACCAAGACTGCAAAAGTGAATACACTCAAAACATCCACATTTATGGTAAGTGTACACAACTGTACTATGTTCTTCATGTTTCACTGTTGCAGTCATCACCTGTTGGAGGATTCCCAAAGCTGAGGTAAAGGGTGGAAGGATATACAGAGTCCTAGGTATGGGGGATACGAGGCACTGCAGAGGCAAACCCTGCCCTAGACTTTGAAAAGAGAGGTAGATGGTAATGCTTTGTAAAGGTATGGACAGAGGTCCAGGTGGCCGCTTCCAATATGTCCCTGGTAGGTACTCCTCTGAGAAAGGCAGTGGAAGTGGAGGTTGCCCTAGTGGAGTGAGTAAGGACTGACCTAGGTATTGGTTTCCCATGTAGTTTGTAGCAAAAATGGATACAGTGTGATATCCATTTGGAAATTGTTTGGAGATGGGCTTCCCCTCTGCCCCTGGGGCACAGCTTACAAGAAGCTGGTCAGTTTTTCTGAATGGTTCAGTCCGGTCCAGATAGTATCTTAGTTGTCTGTGCAGGTCTAGTGAGTGTAGAAATCTTTCCCCTTGTTTTGAAGGTTGGGAAAGAAGGTGGGAAGGTGCATGGCCTGGTTAAGGGTCACATCTGATACCACCTTTGGCATAAAGGAGGGAATTAGTCCTCAGGGAGACTCTGTCTGCATAGAAAATTATGAGGGGCTTGACAGCCATGACTGCTTGAAGTTCTGAGACCCTTCTAGCTGATGTGATAGCTAGTAGGAAGGTAGCCTTCCAGGAGAGGTATTTCAATTCTGTAGAAGTGGCAGGTTCAAAAGAGGGTAAGGTTAGTTTCTCTAACACAATTCAGGTCCCATGGTGGAGTAGGAGGTCTTCTGGGAGGCCTGATATTAGAAGCCCCTCTGAGGAATTGCTTAATCAAAGGATGAGAGAAGAGGGGTGGGTCTGAAATATAATGGACAGAAATGGCCGAGGCACGGATTTTAATAGAGGAAAAGGAGAGGCCACTATTGAGCAACTCTGCTAAGTAATCCAGGATGAGAGGGATGGAAGGTTGGGAGCTACTACCCCCTTTTTTCCAAGAGCAGAATATTTTCCATTTTCCTGCATACGATTTTCTTGTGCTGGGCCTTCTGGCCTCTGTGATGATGTCCAGGACCTGTTTGCTTAACAGTGCCTTGTTAGTTTTTAGTGTAGGAGTCAAGCTGAAAATTTGAGAGTCTGTAGGTCTGGGTGCAGTACCTTCCCCCTCACCTGGGTCAAGAGGTCTGATCTTAGAGGAAGCAGCTGGGGGGGCTGTAAGGTCAGACTGCATAGTAAGGGCAATGCTGTCTGGGTCAATCTGGAATGATGAGGATGGCCTTTGGTCTCGAAGGGGCAGAGGAAGGTATACATACACAAAGAGGGAGCTCCAGGAGAAGGTTAAGGCATCCACCTTTCACGCTAGGAGGTGATAATCCCTGGTACAAAACTTGTGCAGCTGGTGATTGAGGTGTGAGGCAAAGAGGTCCACCTCTGGGTCCTCAACTCCTAGGTGATTTGCAGAAGATTTCTCTGTGGAGCTGCCACTCGTGGGGGTCCAGTAAGTTTCTTCTGAAATTCAACTTCTGATGGCGACCGACCAGCACTCGTGCAAACTGCTTCTGCTATGGGCTCCACGGCAATAAAGACTGATGTAATGATGTCGGCCTGTCTTGCTTTATAGTACTGACGACCTGACGTCAGACTACAGGCGACAGCAGCCAGTGCACAATAACATTGACTTTGGTATTTGGGCTGGCCGAGGGCTACCACAGAAGGGATAACTCGCAGGTGATGACTGCAACAGTGAAACACGGAGAACATGTGTTGTTCTCTTACTTTCCTCTATCATTTTTTATGAGAACACAAGTTAACTGCTACATTTTTTGTCTTTTTGTCCTTTGTTTTCAAGTGTCATTTAATGTCATACACAATACATGTTTAAACCATGTATACCCACTGATTATTTATAACTTAGCTTGTCTTCTAATGGACTGTATACAGTTATGGTATTAAATGTTTCCTCTTCTTGGGTTCCAGTTATGACTAATAAAATTATGATAAATATTCTCATGCTGAGCTGATTTTTCTTTTCTAATGGAATGATGTATTTTGCACTCTTCTGTGTGAATAAGAATGGAACTATTTACTGCAAATCTGCTTGTTTCTGGAAGGTTACGTCTTGCTGCATCTATACTGGATTAGTTAGCACTGGCTTTGCGTGGAACCACAGTGGAGAAAAAATAAGGCATCTATCAAATAACCAAGATACTGGCAGTGGGTTGCAAAACTACACAGCATTATAGGAAAACAGTTGGAATCTTGCACGAGTGGAGGAAAATTGGGGGGGGGGGGGCAAAACTGCAAATTAAATCAGCCTTACATGAAGATGACTGTTGAGGATGAAGTACAGGTCAACTTTAAACATAGGCATGAATGTCAGATAACTGTATTACTGCCTCTCCCTTACTCAGAAACAAAACATATTTTACATCTGTTAACTATTACTTCTTTATACACGTCAAAGTAAGGTGGCTGGTGCTATGCTATGTTAATTATAAGATACTAAGTGAAGACACAGCTGGGTAAGAAAAAGCAGATTCTGATCTGAATTTAGAGCTTTAAAAATCGTTTCTTTACATGCTTTAAATGACAGACGTTGGAACAGTTGGGACAAAATGACTACTTTCTTTTTCACTTGTTGAATTGCATTGACGGCCAGTTAACTTGTGCTGATGCTAACATGTAAAAACAAACAAAACAAAGTGTTATTTTGATACTTCTATTACAATTTTTGGATTGTTCCAGCCAAAAACTCATCCTGTACATTGATGCAGAGTGCTGATGCTAACATGTAAAAACAAACAAAACAAAGTGTTATTTTGATACTTCTATTACAATTTTTGGATTGTTCCAGCCAAAAACTCATCCTGTACACTGATGCAGAGATAACCATGGTGTACATTACACTGCTTTGGCTTTGCTATTATACTGTTCAAGTGCAAGTACAGTACACAGTAAATCACTGAAAACAAGCAAGAGGTAGCTACCTTTATGCTCATAAAATGTACCATGTAGAGTTTGACAAGTTAAACAATGTTCTCCAGTACATTTGAAATAGTGTGCAATTCTTCAGTAGTGCTTTACCAAGAAACTGATCAAACGACGGCAGCCATGGGAAAATCCAGCATTACCCATTTCCAGTTGTGATTACTGCTGAAGTAATCGTTTGAAATGCTGCCCCCTACCACTTTAGCGAGCTCATAATGCTGAGACTGAACAGCCAAACAATGGACTTTTATAGTAAAACCAAGAAAACCATTTCTTGGAATATGTCTTTGAGGATTGGTAATTGCACAGTTGTTGTTATATACAAGTTCGGGGGGGGGGGCTTCACCCCATGGAAAAAAATAAATTTAATGGAGAAAAGTGATGTTAAATACTCGCTTTGGCATTTTTTTCAGCATGTCACTCAGCATTATGAATGCAGACATTTTAATGAGTCACAGATGAGTGGTGGCATTTAATGCTAGCTCTGATAACACTCTAGGCACAAAGTAGGAGCTGGTTCTATGGCTTACCACGTCTTGCAGAAAAACTCATGCAAACCTTTAATGTGCATGGAGTTGTACATCAGATTCTTGGAGAAGATGCAATGGCCACTAAGAACATGGTTTTCCCAAGACAGATTTCAGAACTTTTGAAGAGCTGCAGGGGAAGCAGCAGGCTCTGAAAGCCTGGGCACCAAACAAAGAAACTTTTCCATTTTGTATGACAAGATTTCCTGTTGGTGCTGTTCTTCATGGCCTTGCCAAATCTGTATTACCTTTGTTGGGAAGTAGTCTCAGAAGGGGACTATGATGACATCATCTATGTTCTATCTCGATACTGTCAGATTAGGACATAATAGTGATCCCTTTTACTGAGTACATTAGTTAATTACTTCTCTCTGCTCATATTTCAGATTAGGGGACCACTGATCCTTTTTTAGTGTCTTTAGTTAACAGAGGACAGGGGGAGGTGCCAACAGCTTCTCACTCCTCACCCTGACTAGCTGAGAAACAATGTTGTATTAGTCCAAAGGGGAACTATTAACATGAGTCTTGCCTTCTTGTTTTTAGAAAAATTATTGGGAATAGAGGAAAAGGTTGGAATGTGTACAAGATTCTCACCCCATGAGATACAGAAGGTCTTTCCTGCATGCATATCTAGCACAGAAATCTTTAGTTGATGACCGTCTTCTTGTGCAAACACATCTATGTGTGGGACTCCCCACACTTTTGTACCTGTATATGAAAGACCTGCTTGCCAAAGTTCTGCTCAAGAAATACTAAATGAGAACCTGCTCATGCATCCTGCCAATGAATTCTCAGATGAGGGGAGGCATGTGGCTAGGAGGTGGACTCCCTGCTTCATGGAGAGCTCCCATACTATTCAAGTAAGGCTGCATGATAAATAACAATGCTATCCTTCTCTAGTGTACTGTTTGTCACTATTCCAAGTGCTACTGGCAGACAGTCTGAGCATTTGCAATGTATACACCAGGACCATCATCTCTTTCACATTTACGTGCTTGCACATTTGTCTGCTTGTTTAATTTCAATGCACCATTAGGAGGCCCATATCTGCCCTTTAAGCAAGATCTGAGGCTTCTGTGGTTAGAGTTTTTGCAGCTGTCTGAACTACAAATGGAATCTGTGGGCTCATCTACATTTGGAAGCCCATCACCTGGACTCTTGTTTGACAGTATAAACCAGGGAGAAAAATGAATAACTTTCTGTAGGTTATTTATTTATTTACTGTTTGTTCACCAGGTAAGTAGAGTAGTCTACTGATCCTTTTCAGCCACAACCTGAGCTCAAAGAGCAGAAAACATATCATGGTCTTTCAAACAATATTATATACAAACTAATTGCATAACAAAATTCAGACATAATGGTAAGACTGAATGCAGAGCAAGATTAAAAGATCCAGAGTGCAGTGAGAAAAAAATCTCTCTCTCTCTCTCTCTCTCTATATATATATATATATATATATATATATATATATATATATATATATATATATATATACATACACACATATATATATATATATATATATATATATATATACACACACACACATATATATATACATATATACACACACACACACACACACACACACACATACATGTATATGTATGTATGTATATATATATATATATATATATATATATATATATATATATATGTATATAGATATATATATATATATATATATATATATATATACACACGCAACACACATATCCATATATATATATATATATATATATATAGAGAGAGAGAGAGATAGATAGGTATAGATATATATACATATTACACACACACACACAAAATGTAAGCTCGGATATGCATAAAACACAACGTAGGCACACATATGACACTAACACAAACTTCCAGATGTATTATGGCACAGATTATGCAAATTTTAAGATATGACTATATTTCCTGCATGTGCACCATAGCTAAAGGAACCATCAAGAAGAAGGTAGAAATGTCACTGAACACCACCATCAAGAAGCCCCTTGCAGTACAGGAAGTCTTCTGTATTAGATGACCAAGTAACTTTTACAAAAACCTTCTCTGTGGTACAGACGGTCAAAATAGTTTTGAGAAGAGCACTGTCCTCAAAAACATCTTTATGGAAGAAAAGTACAGTTTTGTACCTACCATAAATGTAGATGTTCGAGTGTAGACACTGCTGCAGTCATTACACTTGGGTTATCCTGCCATCAGGCGGTTCCCCAGCCAGCCTGAGTTCCAAAGTCTTGGTCCAGCGTCGGTTGCTGTCGCCTCCTCCCTGACGTTAGTGCGACAGGGGTATATAAGATGCAGCAGACGGCATTTTCTTCAGTTTTTCTTGCCCCAGATGTCAGGTGCCCCCAAATAGGTAGGCAATTCAAATTGTTAACAAAACATACATAAGAAATGCAAACAACATACTTTCAGCTACCAGCAAATACTCCCCATAGGTAGTAAAAGGTAGAGGAACTAGGTACGTACTAGCCAGTAATAGGGGAAGGAGGGAGGGTAACCTGGACTGCAGCAGTGTCAACACTCGAACATCTACATTTATGGTACGTACAAAACTGTACTATGTTCATCGTGTGACACTGCTGCAGTCATTACACTTGGGTAGAATCCCAAAGCTAAGGTAGGGTGGTTGGTTCTATAAGGCATTAGGGGTGGCTATAAGGCCCTGCAGCACTGCAGAGGCGATGCCAGCTCTGGATTTAGAGTATAGAGGCAGATGGTAATGCTTGGTGAAGGTATGCACAGAACTCCATGTTGCTGCTTCCAAAATATCCTTGGTAGGTACTCCTCTGAGGCAGGCAGTTGAAGTGGCTGTTGCCCTGGTGGAGTGAGATCTAATGCTGTTAGGCACAGGTTTTCCATGGTGCATATAGCAGAAACGTATGCAATGTCCTATCCATTTGGAAATAGTCTGTTTTGAAATGGCTTTTCCCTGTGCTGCTGCAGCATATGCTACCAATAATTGCTCAGATTTTCTGAAAGCTTTGGTTTTGTCCAAGTAGAAGCGTAACTGCCTGTGAATGTCCAATGAATGCAGTAGTCTTTCCCCTTTATTCTGTGGTTTTGGATAAAAAGTAGGCAAGTGAATGGTTTGGTTTAGAGACTCACTTGAAACCACCTTAGGCATAAACGTAGGGTTAGTTCTTAACTCATTCACTCCAGAGCAGCTCAGGAAAAGCTGCCTGCTTAATTCCACCATAGAAACAACAGTGCAGCCTGAGCTCATTTTCAGAAAATCCATTTCTAATACCATACAGAAAACAAATGTTCATAACTCTAACTATAAGAGCTAGACTAAAAATGTAAATGTGAAAGTTGTTCAGCAGACACTGACCTTTCCAACTGTCTAAATGTTGATAGCGTATATCAAAGTCATTGGGCCAGATTCACGAAGCCTCCGTGTAAGAGTTATAACTCTTACACGGAGGCTGCAGTTAAACGGTGTGATGTCAGCATGTCATGCATGTGCATGAGGCATGCTGAATCACACTAGTAACTCTTACACGGTCTGTGTAAGAGAGTAGGGGGCGTGTCTGTAGGCTAAGCCCTGCAAGCGGACATGCCCCCGGAAGACTAGAATGGCTGAAAGTAAACAGCCACGAGAGAGGCCATGGAAATGTGAATAAACACACTACACAACACATGCCCCGACAGACCATCAGTGTATAAAGTGAAGAGATGTTATAAAATTAAATTAAAACCTGTTTTATTTTTTTAAACCCCGTAAATGTTTGCTACTGTGTGTGCTCGTGTGCGCGGGTATGCTACTAGCGCAATTGCAGTTAGCAGTCAGTGGAAAAGGATATAAAAACTAAATATGCAAAGTAAGCCAAGAAGTAATAGCTTAGCGGTAGAGTTGCTGGCCTAAGAGTAGGCAGGCAGGGTTTGAGCCCCCACAACAACCTTTTTTTTTTTGTAAATAAGCACTAAAAAGCCCCCTGACAGTATTGTACAAATGTAAAAGTATTCCCTTTTGTAAAATGGAATGAAATGGAGCATATATTTTGAAGTAACACAATAATAAAAATAGTCAGAAATGTACTCATAGCTAAGCTGCTGTGAGACAGACTGCCCGTAGCTGAGTACTGCTTAAAAAGCTGCAAACTGCGTGCCCGTTGCTAAGCACTGGTTTAACAGGCTGAAACTGTTTGCAACTAGCTGTGCTTAGTTGAACATGTGTGTCACTAGCCAATTAAGGTTTATCCCAGCGGACACCGTTTGTGCGCCGCTCCCACAAGCTAACTGCCAGTGCGCATGCGTTAGCTCCACGCAAACTAACGCAGACCTGCTTTTAAGTGCTTAAAAGTGCTTTTGGCATGTTTGATTGACAGGTCTCAACTCATTTCTGTCAGGAAAATCAAAAATCAGTTGCCAGATTCGAACCCAGGATACCATGCACTAGAGTCAAGGTACTAAACCACTAAGCCATGACAGCAATACCTAGAAATGCAGAAATAGCATATATATGGGATAAATCCAGAATGGAGCATGATAAAGCATTTTCAGTGAAGTAGATACAATTCCAAAGCGGCCAATCAGAGAAATGTGCGGGAAAAGTGGCATATATAAGCCCCATAGGCGGGAATACACAGCAGAAACGATTGTAGAACAGACCTGCAGTCAGAATGAGTGGAGTAGGTGAGGGACGTTGCTTTCGAGCACAGCGTTGGGGCGTTGAGGAGTCCAGATACATGGTCTGGCTCCTTGTCCATCATCACGAGGCCCAACTCATGCAGGGCCAGTTCTCATGGGGAGCGTATAGGGCAGAGGCATGAGACCAGTTGGCTCGTGATCTGACCAGTGCTACTGGCATTCCACGCACTGGTGAGCAGGTCCGTCACCACCATGCGGACCTGAAGCGACGCAAGCAAGACCAGTTGACCGAATGGATCCAGGAGGCCCGGGATATGCCCAACGCCCTACTACTGAGTAAGTTACATTTTGCTTATGTATGTAAGGATTTCAACTGGCTGATACCATGGAGATGTGTAGTCCAATATTACTTCTTTCGTATTACAGCTGCAGGTGTCCGCTCTGCGAACCGCGAGATGTATGCCCGTAGGCTGGTGCGGCTGCACCACCATGCAGGTTAGTAACCCCACCCATTACTTGTAAATAAATATTGTACTGTAGCATGTATCAGAACACTGCAGTGTATTGATTAAAAGTAATATAATGTGCAAGCAGGAATTGAAAGTCTGCAGGTATGGCTGCAACAAGTTCATCAGTATGCAAGTGTAACTGGAAATATAATTGATAGAATTAAACAGTGCTGTAATACAGATGTCCCACCATGAATTAAATATAGTGTAACCTGCAGTAGTCTCAAGAGTACAGCTTCAGAATCTGAGGTAGTCATATGTGAGATATATCCCTGTTGAAATGCTGAATCATGACAGAAGTGAGGCTGTTGGAAAGTGTTTGAATCACCACCAGTCTAACATGTGAACAAAGCCTAGAAGTACCAACCTGAACTGTGAAGTTGCAGGATGTGTGAGAGTGACAGAAAGGGTCATGTATGAATAAATAAAGTAGTAATAACCCCTGAATATAGTAGCCCCAGTGTGTTTCTACAGAACTAAATGCATGTGGGAAGTACATCTTAATATCCCAAACTGATTTCAATGTGTCAGAATCTGGAATGTCTAGGCCAAAGTCTTTATATGGTGATCACAGTAAACAATTTGCAGATAGAATGAATGATTATCTGACAGACTAAACAGCCATAGTTGTCCCCTGTCCTGTCATCAAAGTGTAGCAGGATGATGTATCTGATCAGATTCAAAATAAGTAGGATAGTGATGTATTTGTAACAGGTGTAGCATGACAGTCAAATAAAAAATATTTTGAAACATCAGCCTCAACTTAATTGTGTACCTATTACAAATGTAAATCAATGTGTAACATATGAATGTGTCATCACTTTCTATCTCCACCCAACCCTATAATTCCATATAACAACACCCACTAAATAATGGTATGTGAACATTTCATTAATCATGGACATTTGTCCGTTTCAAAAATATATGCATTTCTGTTTGTGCATGTGCCCTGTTCATACCTGCAAATTTGATGGCCTGTTGCCATTAATCAACCCTGCATGTTGTTTGACTGTGTATTTCTGTTCAAATAATGCATGTGATATTGATATGCCCCTTGTTCAATGGTGTTAATATCTGGGTGTTTGTTTGATGGGAATACCAATGCATGCTGTTACAACTAATCTGAATGGAATAAAATGCCACTAACCCAAACTAACATAACTACTCACAAACCTAGAACGCTTGGGAAGGCAGGTCCCAGCGGACCCACCTCTCCCACCTCAGCTGGCGACTGCACCTGGCACTAGTGCCCAGGCCGGACCCCCTCCGGTGGCCCTGTGCCACCTTCGGGTGGAAGTGCTGCAGGGGATGGGGCCTGTCTCCCCTCTGCAAGTGTGGCCGGAGGGGTTCGTCCACTCACCCTCCAAGGTGTCCGGTCTGTGGTGCGAAGGGAGATCCAAGACTCTGTTCTTGGGCCCCTACGCCAGCTCGAGGCTCGTGTGGCACAGCTAACGGCCCTGGCCGTTGCCCCGCCTACACAGCCCCCAGCACAGCCCCGTCCTGGGCTGTGAAGGAACAGTGGCAACTGCCTATGGGTGGGGATATCAGTTCCACTGTTGCCATCTGTGGGCTCATGCATCTCGGATATCCCAACCTCCGTCCCTGTCAATTGTGTAACCCCCCCCACGTGTGTCATTCACCGCCCCTGTATGCGTCTTGTCTGTCTTGTCTGTTAACCTACCCAACCTACCTCCCCCCAGCTATACCGACTTCCTTCATCTGACATACCACTCTCACCTGGAAAAAAAAAAAAGGGCACTCTGTACCCACAAAAAAATTACGCCCCATACATAGCTGTCCATGTCGCACACATGTCTGCTTGACATTGAAACAGTTAATTACAATTGGCTCTACAACAAATACTAATGTTGTCCTGACACCTCTCTCAGGGGTGAAAGGTTTCCAATGTCTCACCAAAATACATGGAAATGCACAGCTGTTGCTGCCAAAGACATGGGCATCTATGGGCCTTACCTACATCCCTCCTGCAAATCCCACGCTTGTTTCCCTACTGTCTTACCCTCTTTGTGACCCCTTTTTCACCACTTTCCTGTCACCCCTTTTTCTTTTCTTTCAAAGAAATTAGCGCGGGTGTGCGCTTGTGTTAGCGGAGCTCCCCGCCAGTGCGCATGCGTGAGCTCCGCGCAAACGAGCGCAGACCTGGTTTTAAGTGCTTAAAAGTGCCTTTATGGCACTTTGATTGACAGGTCCTGTACTCAGTTTGAAAGCTTGCAAATAAAAATAAATTCCCACTGTCAGTCTCAAACCCAGGACCTTGGTAACATTAGTCTGTATGACCTACCACTAAGCCATGCCTGCCTTACAAGAACACAGTGCTAAAATAAATATAACATGTAATAGTAGGAATCAGTATAAAAGCAATATAGGAAATGTACTATCCGAAGCATGTCAGGCAGAGTTTTAATGGCCAAATTACTGGATTCCCAAACTAGTTCAGTGTTAACAGAAACAGCCCTGCTACTTGTTAGCTTGTACATAATAAAGTAAGGTAATGTACATATATGAAGGTACGTATATCTACACATACATATATATAAATACATATGAAATATAGTTGTAGGTGTCAGTATCCATACACACTCACTACAGGAAACAGTGAACATAAATGCAGCAACCTGAATCTGCAACACAGCCTGACCCCTGTGTGACCTACTTACCCTTCTAACTGCTTAAAGGTGGCCTCAGCACTTTGAGTGACAGGCCCTGTATTCAGTTTGAAAGTTTGCAAAGAAAAATAATTCCCACTGCCAGTCTCTTCATAACATTAGTCTGTATGACCTACCACTAAGCCATGACTACCTTACAAGAACACACTGCTAGAATAAATATAACATGTAATAGTAGGGATCAATATAAAGGCAATATAGGAGGTGTACTATCCAAAGCATGTCAGGTAGAGTTTCAATGGCCAAATTACTGGATTCCCATACTAGTTCAGTGTTAACAGAAACAGCCCTGCTACTTGTTAGCTTGTACATAATAAAGTAAGGTAATGTACATATATGAAGGTATGTATATCTACACATACATATATACAAATATATATTAATACATATGAAATATAGTTGTAGGTGTCAGTATCCATACACACTCACTACAGGAAACAGTGAAGATAAATGCAGCAACCAGAATCTGCAACACAGCCTGGCTCCTGTGAGACCTACTAACCCCTTTAACTGCTTAAAGGTGCCTCCAGCACTTTGATTGATAGGCCCTATACTCAAGTCAAAAGCAGAATATAAGCATACTAGTAGGCCCTACCACAAGACCATTGTAACACTAGTCTGTATGACCTACCACTAAGCCATGACTCTCATACAGGAGTATAGTGCTAAATAAGTGGAACATGTAATAGTAGGAATGAAGATAAAGGCAATATAGTATGTCTACTACCCAAAGCATGTCAGGCAGACTTTTATAGTCCCAATTACTGGATTCCCATACTAGTGTAGTGTTAACAGAAACAGCCCTGCTAATTGTTAGCTTGTACCCAATAATGTCAGCTAATGTACATATATGAAAGTATGTATATGTACACAGATATATATATATTTATATAGCAATACATATGACATATAGTTGTAGGTGTCAGTATGCATACACACTCACTACAGGGAACAGGCAAGAGAAATGCAGCAACCTGAATCTACAACACAGCATGAAGCATGGGAGATGTACTAACCTTCACACTCACAGAACACTGTCAACAGCATACCAGCATGGTCCACGCCCTACAATTTGAAAGGGCAACGCCTATCTCACATACCCTTTTATAGCAGTGTCCTGAAATCACAGTGAGACATGCAATCAGTACACACCGGCTGCATGCAATTAGCAAATGCTGCCTTACAATTGGTGCAGAGGCCATCACATGGACCTATGCAGATACCTACAAAAGCATTGAGTACCCACACTACACTCATGCAATACATTCATTGCACAAAACCTACAGAGAAAGAGAGAGAGAGACAGAGAGAGAAATCAAACAAATATAAGGACAGCCAGCAGCAAGCAGCAAACAGCAAGCAGCAAGGAGCAAGCAGCAACAAGCACCACTGGCACAGCAACAGCTGCCACAAACACAGGTAATGCAAAGTAGCAGGTTAATCCTGTGTATACTGTGACACCTCCAAATGTATCATAGTTCACTATCTATAGGTATGTCCATGAGATAGGTTGTGTGTACATAGTCCTGAAATATAAACATATGTAATATTGCTGTACATGTTGCCCATACTTAACACTTCCATAGCTTAGAACACAAGGCCAGTTGTGCATATGATGCAGTAGTTCCCAGGGTCAGTAGAGGTTCCTCCTCATTGGTGTGGGACCACTGTGTATGTATGGCACTGTTCAGGTACATATCCTGTAGTATGGCCAGGGATTAATATCAGTCTGTCATGTGGTGCTATGTCCTCCAGGGGTGAATGTAGCACACATCCAGGGATACCATTTCGTAACAGTGATGCTATGTGTTCTGCAATGATGAGGGTGGCTCTCACCTGGACATGTGAGAGGATAGGGAGGTGACAGTCATCTGGGATAACTAATACCACATGTGTAGGAGAATGGGGGGGGGGTACCTGCACCTATGTTGCCAATATCTGTGCATTTGGTGAATGTGAAGCATCTTAACATTGCTGACCACAGATGCCTTGCTGTCATGTGAATCTGCCCTGTGCTGCAGTAGCCTCCTACTATTGTTATACAATATGCATGTATCTGTAGTCCACTGGACAGGATTAATAAGTGGTGTGCAGTTGTTCTGGGTTAGATATGTGTGTGCACAGTACATGCAGTATGTGGGATGTCTGTGGTAAGCATATGCAAAGGTGCTGGCGGTGTGTGTTGTGGCTTCCACTGGCCCAATGGGCTGCATGGATAGCATCACTGTCATAACTAGTGAATAACTGTGTAATTACATTTGACAATTGACAGTACACAGCTTTCAACCTCGTCAATGCGCACAGTCATCCTGCCGTTACATCCTTTGTCACCATTGTCCCTAGGTGATGGACAGTCTGCAGTGGGCATAGATCAGGGTAATGTGGTACCTGTGGTACATGCATCCCCACAAGGCAGCCATGAGCAGGGGCCTCCAATGGTACCACGCAGACAGTCGCCCATGGGTTCTCGTGGGGGCATCCATGGCATACTGCCTCTGGCCGACGTGCCCAAGGAGGTATGTCAACCTCCACTATGTTTCGAACTGTCATGCAGGCACAGGCACGTATGGAAAGGTACACCAGACAGGGTCTGAGGGAGCTGAGAGCATGTCGCACAGCCATGACAGACGGCATGCGTGATGTTGCGAATGCTATCCGTAACTTCACAGATGTCGTTGACAGACATTGTGGGGACATACAACAGCTGCTCCACAACCAGATGTCCATGGGCCAGGGCGATGGTGTGTGTTTGACGCCGACGTGGCGTATGCCAGCAACAGCACCAGCTGGCAGTGGCCGCGACAACAGGCCCACTGCAAGCAAGTGCCAGCACCAGCCCCAGCAATGCTGGGTCTGTGCTGTCATCAAGACGCCCCAGGAGACCACGTGCACGTGGCTCTGGACAGTCCCAACAGGGAACTGTGTCCAGTCAACACACCCCTGCTTCCGATGACAGTACCCAGTCTGGGTTAGTTCCGGATTCGGCCCGTAGCACCCCTGCCAGGCACAGGTACCGTGTCCGTGCCCACAGACACTGATCTGGATGACCTGACAGGTGCAGTCTGTGGCTGTCCACAAAACCCTGTACATGGCAGCCATTATGTGGGACTGTGTGCATGCTTACACACATGCAGACACCTAACACCTAGGGCAAACACATACACACACACACTGCACCAACAACGGTCCACCCTGTACTGCTGCCCCTCACAAACACACATACACACACATGTCAATTGGTGTTACCAGTGGCTGGCTTGGGCATACCGAACCCACACCCTGTGCATATGATGACACTGGGCCACCTCCTGCATACTACAACATCGGTGCAGGTAAAGGTAAACACGTTGCTGATGCACAGGGTGACTACATAGATGTGTATAAGTAGTAACATGTTGGTAACTGTTCACTGTTCCAGTATAACTGTATGTATATCCCAGCAGTCCTGCTGCAGTAACTGTATGAATGTCCTCAATTGTTATCTGCACCCATACTACTTACTAAAGTGTACCAGCTGCACACCATCACATGCTAACATTGACTATGGCAATGCGCATCTTGTGCTGTTACGTAGATTCAGCTATATGTATCTGTTGTCACACATGCATTTATACACACCCTGCTACCCACACACATGCACACGCTCACCTGCCATTCCCATTATTTATCACCCTACATGAGTAGCTGTTGATACATGACAGGTACACATTTGAGAAGTGCACTATGTTGTTTACTACTGGCGTCCCCTTCTCTACCTGTACTCACAGGGTGCAGGCAACCTCATCGGTTGAAAGATATAATGTGATTGCCACATCACACATGTTTCCCATATGGAAATGCACACACAGACACATCCCACATCCACACACTTGCCACATTCAGGCTTCAGAACACTATCTAGGTATATTCGGGTACATGTGTGTGTTACAGTAGCATGTAACACTATACTGAGTACTGGCAGTTGTCTGTTGTCATGTTGTCTGTATAGAATAAAAGAATTGTTTGATTATCCTACTCCGTTTTGTGGACATTACTTGAAGAAGTGTTACCTTACATGTGTTATTGGTACCACCACCTTCTCTTTTGTAGTTTTGTTTGTATAGGGTGCTATCAACATCACTGCTTGTTAAGGGTAATGACCACCCTGCAGTGCATAGCCCCATGTGGCAAAAGCCACATCCCACCCCATCATTGTGCACACACACTAACCCCACCAACAGTAAAACACATACTTTCCATTTGCAAGATTCAAACCCATACCTAACTGTGTTATGACAGTAGAAACAGACACATTAGCAGAGTGTGCTATTTGCAGCAGTTGGAGAAATCCTTACTAATGCTGTACTTAGAGGGTGCTGACATCATCTGTGTGTAGGAGGAGGGATGTGCACCCTGTAGTGTGTTCTCCCAGTTGGCAAAAGGCAGTTAACCCTCCCAGCATAGTGCACACACATAAATCCCACTCATACTAACACACATACATTCCCTTTGCAGGATTCAAACCCCTACCTAACTACGTTATGACACTGGAGAAAGACGCATTAGCAGAGCGCACTATGCAAATTACTGGAGGACTTTACTACAGGTAATATAGTTATACAGTCCTGACATCATCAGTGTTTCAAAAGGGGGATCTGCATCCTGTACTGTACTGTCACAGTTGCTAATAGGGACATTTCCAACACACACATCGATGTGTTTGAGGTTTGCATATGTGGGGGATCCAGTACTCCAGTGTGATTAGTATATGGTTTGATTGCAACAATGAGGGATATACTCCCAGTGGTGAGCAGTTTGTACTCATGGTTGTGATGATCAGGTCTAGTATATCTGCCCCTCTTGTGGGAAGGTTGGTTACCTGTTCCATAGCCAAAGAATGTCTGATCTATGGGAACCCTAGAGCTTGGGTATTGTGGCTTGTGTAATGTTCACAGTCTATGTTTGGGTAGCTGACGCCACCCAGTATGATGGTGTTTGCAGAGTAATCTAAACTGTCCTGTGTCAGCATGAAGGCTGTGTGGGAGTCCTGAGTTTGAGAGGGTGCTGTAAGAGCTCCTCTGTGTCTCTTTCCATGTGGTCCAGGGAGGTACGTCTCAGGTTGTTTGCACCAGCATGGACAATGTCTGCCTCATAGCTGTACTTGCTGTGGAGTGACCTGTGTGCCTGTGTTATGTGGTACATGCTATCACCCGACAAGTAGCTAACTGTGACCCTCACCTTGCTCTGTCTGGAGGGCGGCACGTCTGTCAACAGCTCATGTCAAGCAAGTTCACACCCCTCATAAATGATGTGGAAACCTTCAAAGGCCCAAGGCCTGTTGAAAATATGGACCAGACTGCAGATACCTGTATAAAGGCATTCTATGGACACATTCAGGAATGCATGGATCATGAAGCCACATATAAAAGCATGACCCAATTCTCCAAAGGCAGATGTCCTGGGTGCTGGATACCAGCCATAAACACACTATACAATAGAAGGATGACGCCACTACATGATACAACAACCTCCCAAAATGTGAAGGCACCACTGATGAGTATTGGAAGACAACTACAGGCACCCATATGATTGTCTAAGGCCATCTTTGAGAGAGGGTTCCACAAGCCACTGAGGATAATCACAAGGCTGCCTGTAGTTATGTTAGTATCCTGGGTGGTACTACCCAGATATGCTCAGAGGTAATCCAAGATGTCACACAAACTACAAAACACACAGACATTGCCATCATCCTAGTGGACAGGTTCAATGCTGCCTTCTCCCCCACCACACCAAAAGGGCAAATATGTCTCATGGGCACAGTGCTGCCCCCCCTGACATCACAGATGCTCAGGTAAGACATGCCCTTCCCAAAGCAATAAACACTGCATCAATGGGACCAGACAGTGTCCCAGGCTGTGTCCTACATGAACCACAAGAAGAGCTACACCCAGACATAACACCACTGTTCAATCCCAGCCTTAATACATGATATGTGGCCAGAGAGTGGCATACAGCAACAGTGGTCCCTCAACATTCAGGTGGTGCCTTCACGGATCCTGGACACTACTCGACCCATATGTCTGACTAGCTTTGTCTGCAAAGCTATGGCAAGGATCATCATGAACCTCACATATCTAGATATCGTGGACCTACAGACATGTCACCATACACAGTTTGGCTTTGTCAATGGCAAATCCTGCCTCTCCAACCTGTTTGATTTCTTTGAAACAGTCACCAAGGATACTGCCAAGGGGAAGGAGGTCTACACAGCCTACCTGAACCTTGCATAAGCCTTGGATACAATACCCCAGTTGTGCATTCTAGGGAAGCTCACCAGTGTACATATTAACCCCTATGTCACTATGGGCATTGCACAGTGGCTCAAGGGCAGAACACACATGGTAGAATTGCTGGAGCCATGTCAGCCTCCAACCTGGTACAAGTGGTGTCCCACAAGGCACAGCCCTGGGAGCTGTCATGTTCATTATATATTTATCATAGGTACAGGCCAACATGGAAGTACTGTGGCTCAGCAAGTCGCAGGTGACTGCAAACCAGACACCATAATCAACTCACCAGCTAACACACGCATCCTCCAAAAGGGACTCTTGCAAACACACGACTTGTGCCACAGCCATGGCCTCAACGTGAATGACAGAAAGCGTATAGTCATCCCCTTTGTCAAACACAAAGTGACCACAACGTACCACATATGTGTTAATCCATTAAGTGCAGACGAAGGAATTATGGACCTTGGGGTACACAGGTTGATAGCATTCTACCATTTGACAACAACATGGACAAAGTGGTTAGGTAAGCATGTTATATGGGCCACATCATCATGGGATCCACATGTAGATCAGGGGAGGACATTGTGCCCCTTTACTCATCCCTCATCATGCCCATAATTGACTATGATGAAAGTACAGTTTTGTACCTACCATAAATGTAGATGTTCGAGGATCCACATTGCTGCAGTCCTAACCATTGGGTAGTCCGCTGTCCAGTCGGCCCGAATACCAAAGTATATGGCTGACGCCGGTCAAGACGCATTAGCCTGACGACAGGACGCCAGGGTACTAATGCGCATGACCGACGTCATATCCTCAGTCTTTTCTTGCCCCAGATGTCAGAAGACCCTAAAAAGATAAGGCCAAAACCAAAAACACCAAACACTCCTGCACCAAAAATATGTACAATATATACAAAATTACAAGAGTATAACCTCACCCACACAACCACCCCTAAACACAGAGGGAAGGAGGGAGGTAATTGGACTGCAGCAATGTGGATCCTAACATCTACATTTATGGTAGGTACAAAACTGTACTATGTTCTTCATTCCACATTGCTGCAGTCCTAACCATTGGGTAGAATCCCAAAGCAGAGGTAAGAGAGGCTGGCAAATCATAAGGAAGCAGGAGCTGACAACATGCCTTGCAAAATAGCTGTGGCAAAACCAGCCCTAGATTTAGAGTAGAGAGGAAGGTGGTAATGCTTAGAGAAAGTATGCACTCAACTCCAAGTAGCTGCCTCAAAATATCCTTAGTTGCCACTCCCTTAGAAATGCTGTTGAAGTGGCAGTAGCCCTAGTGGAATGAGGCCTAATCCCAGCTGGAATCTCCTTGCCATGATGGGAATAACAAAATGCAATGCAAAACCCAATCCACTTAGAAATAGTTTGTTTTGACACAGGCTTGCCCTGAGAACTCAAAGCAAAAGAAATAAACAACTGCTGAGACTGCCTAAAATCCTTAGTCCTGCTTAAATAGTAACGAACTGCCTGTGTACATCTAAAGTGTGCAAAATCTTTTCCCCTTATTTTGGGGATCTGCATAGAAAGTAGGCAAATGAATAGTTTGGTTTAAAGCCACACTAGAAACCACCTTAGGCATAAAAGAAGGATTAGTACGTAATGATACCCTATCCTTATGGAAAATCAAAAAAGGCTCTACCGCCATAAGGGCCTGCAATTCAGAAACCCTTCTTGCAGAAGTAATGGCCAACAAAAAAGCAGTCTTCCATGACAAGTATTTCAAGTCAGCATTAGCCGCAGGCTCAAAAGGTTGTAGAGTAAGTTTCTCCAACACAAAATTGAGATCCCAAGCAGGAGTAGGAGCTCTACGTAGGGGTCTTATATTTTGCCCTCTAAGAAATTGCTTGAACAAAGGATGCAAAACCAGTGGTGGGTCACAATCATAGTGAGCTGAAATTGCTGCAGCATGAATCTTAATGGAAGAGAAAGACAAACCTTTGTCCAATAACTCAGTAAGATATTGAAGAGCCACACTCAAATTAGGCTCAGAAATCTCCAAATTCTTTGCTGCACTCCAAAATAAAAATCTCTTCCATTTTTCTGCATACACTTTCCTTGTACTAGGTCTTCTGGCTTCCATAATCACATTCAAAACTTGTTGAGGAAGTTGAGACCTGCTTTGTTTCAAAACAGAATATGCCAGGCTGTTAGATGAAGAGAGTGAAGCTTGACATTGAGTAGATGACCGTCCCTCTGAGACAAAAGGTGTGGAATCAAAGGTAAAGGCCATGGAGGCTTCCTTACCAGACTCCTCAGTAATGGGTACCAGTGTTGTCGAGGCCAATCTGGAGCTATTAAAATCATCCTTGGCTTGTCTTGTCTGACCTTTAGGAGTACCTTTGGGAGAAGAGGCAGAGGTGGAAAGGCATACACATGAAGATTTTTCCAACTGAAAGAAAGAGCATCCACTTTCCAAGCTGTGTGATGAAACCTTTTCGTGCAAAACTTTGGCAGCTGGTGGTTTAGTGGAGAAGCTTAACAGATCTATGTCTGGAGTTCCCCATGACACTCTCTATTTCTGAAATACATGAAGATCCAGTTTCCACTCGTGGGGATGCATGATTTCCCTGCTTAACACATCTGCTAAGGAGTTCTGTGCTCCCCGCAGAAACCTTGCCTGAAGAGTTAGTTGCAAGCTGAGCGCAGTCTCCCATAAAATCATTGCTTGCCTGCATAGAGGGTAAGAATGTGTTCCCCCTTGTTTGTTGATGTACCACATGACAGTTGTGTTGTCTGTTAGAATCAACACCTGCCCTGGAAGAAGTAACTCCTTGAAAGCCATTAATGCAAACTGGACTGCTAACATCTCCTTCATGTTGATATGCAGATGCTGTAGTCTGGCAGGCCACTTGTCTTGTATCCACTTTCCATTCAGATGAGCTCCCAAGCTATGTCTGAGGCATCTGTCATTAGAATCTGACTGCGTGATCTGGCCGGGTCACAGAGAGTCCCTTGTTTAGGTGACATTCCTGAGCCCACCACAAAAATTCCTTTTGAATGCAAGGTATTATTTGAATGACAGTGTCCAAATCCTGGCAGTGCTGTGTCCATACATTTTTGAGATACCATTGCAGCTTCCTCATATGCAGTTTGGCATTGGGAAGCACCAGAATACAAGATGCCATGAACCCTAAGGCTTGAAGGACTGTCCTTGCAGTCAGCCGGACTGAAGAGATAGTTGATGGAAGAAAATGGAAAGATTCTTTTGTTTGTCCGGGTTAAAAAGGCCATCTGCTGCTGTATTCAGTCTCACACCCAGAAAGCACATGTCTTGAGAGGGTACTAGACTGGACTTTATTTCGCTCACAGAATACCCTAGGCATCTTAGCACTGCTATCACATATTCCAAATGCTGTAGAAGGTCTTCCTTTTCTTGAGCCAGAATCAGGCAGTCGCCAAGTAAGGATAGATTTGAATTCCTTTTAGCCTGTAGTAAGCTATCACTGGAGCCAGGACCTTTGTGAATACTCTCGTCGCAGTAGATAACCCAAAGGGCAATGCAGAGAACTGATAATGGGAATTTCCAGCTCGCAAACGCAGATACTTCCTGCAACTTAGTCTGATAGGCACATGAAGGTAAGCCTCCTTGAGATCTAAAGTTACCATCCAGTGATCTTTGCCCAGCAGAGGTAAAAGCTGTTGTAACGTCAACATTTTGAACTTGGGAATGTCCAGATAAGTGTTGAGGATAGACAAATCCAAAATTGGTCTCCACGTGTCCCCCTTCTTTGGTACTAGGAACAGGCGAGAATAAAATCCTAGGCCCCTTTCTGGCACAGGGACTGGCTGAATGGCCCCTATTTGGAGTAACAGAGAAATTTGCTTGTGAGCCTCTTTTCTTTGCAGAGGAGGAATGTCTGGCATACCTTTGAAAGGAGGCAAGGTATGGAAATAAAACCTGTAACCGTGGTGAATGATATCCAAAACCCATCTGTCTTGGGTAATTAAATCCCAATTTTCTTTGAAAAGAGCCAGCCTTCCTCCAAAGGTGCTGCCAGACGAGAATGTACTGGCAGCTGAAAAGGCAGGTCATTGGGTCTGTTTACTTAAAGGACTGACCCCTGCCCTCACCAGAAGACTGAGCAGGTGAACTCCTGTTCTAGGCCTAAAAGAACCTTGAGCTCTGCCCTACCAAGTCTAGACCTACCCCTAGACTGGGAATCATAAGCAGGATATGTCCATCCCTTAGTAGGCCAATTTCTACTAAACTTGGAGGCTGCACCTGCAAAAAATCTTTAACAGTTTGCATAGACTTAGCCTTGTCCTCCATTTTCTTTAAAACTGCTTCCACAGGCAACCAAACAACACGCCAGACTGTAAAGGAGCATCCAAAATCCTTGTCTTAACATGCTCAGCTAAATTCTGATCCCTCAACCAGGCGTGCCTACGAAGAACAGAACCAGTGGCAGCCACCCTCGAGGAGGCCTGCACAGCATCAAAACCACATTGCAATGAATGCTTACCCACCTGTTCAGACACATGAACTAAATCCTGCAACTCTTTACACTCAATACCTTCCGCCAGAGCATCCACCTTAGACTTCAATTGTGAAAGGAGATAATTTTGATATTTTAACATGTGAAACTGGCAGTTCAACGCCTCATGGCTAAAGTGGAAGAAGTATACACCTTCTTTCCCCATCTATCCAAAGCCCTCGCCTTTATCAGGAGGCACAGGATTTTTAACAACAGAAGCCTTAACACCTTTAGGCCCCTGAGAGAGAGTTTCCGGGTCTGCCCTAGGACTCTTAAAAAAGATACTTATGAGCTTCAGGCACCCTATAGTACCTATCCGTTTAACTGGGGCAGGAGGCAAAGAATCAGGGTTCAGGGAAGCCTCTGCAAAAACATCTTCCACCACATTCAGAACAGGAGGTATAGCTAAAGGCCTATGCTGGGGTAAAAACAAGAATTCCCTAAGCCTCTTCCTGGAATCAGAGAAATCCTGACCTTCCCATTTAAAATGCTCCCTCATGGAATGCAGAGTCTCTGAAAATGAAAAATCCTCAGGAGGAGAAGCTGAAGAAGTAGAATCATCCACATCAGAATCAGAATAAGGAGGAAACTCCTGCAAGTCTTCAGCCGAAGACTCAGAAGCCTCCGAACACTGCTCAAAACTCTCAAACTCAGGCTCCACTCTAGGCCTCTTATCAGGAGGGGGCATAGAACCTCTAATCATAGTAATCAAATCCTCCGCCATTTTAAGCATATGTTTCTTAGGCAAGGATCCTGAAGAGCTAGGAGAAACCCCCACTGAAGTTAAACCTGGCCTGCCTCTCAAAGAAGCCTTGGAAACAGAAGGGGAGGCTCTAACCACCTTAGGAAGAGAGGGAAGAACAGCCACCTGAGAAGCCCCTTCAGCCTGGCCTACCTCCTGAGAGGACACATCCTGTAACAGTAAAGTCTCTCCCTGAGACTCCAAAGAAACTCCTGGCAAAACCTCCGCTCCACTGAGTTTTCTAAAGAACCGACGTCCGGGACTGCGGTTCTTCTACTCTAGGCTTTGCTGCTTTGTCCTTGCGCTTTTGGACGAAGCGGGCCGGAGCATCCGGCATTTTATAATTACAACGCTTCCCAAAAACTAACCTGGCACAGTCTAACCTTCTCTTAATAGTGCGTTGTTAAATCTAGCACAAGAGCTGCATCCAACAACGCCGTGCTCAGGCCCTAAACAAGGTATACACAAGGTATGGTAATCCCTATGAGGTATCTGTTTCCCAAGAAATACAGTTATTCACTTTTTCTGACATCCGGTTAAATACTGAGGCAAGAAAAACCAAAAATTCAACGGGTACTTAGCCAACTTTGATTCGGTCTGAAACTCCGACTTCAGAAAATTTCAGAACGCCAACCTGCACTCCCAAAACTGCTTCTGCATCGGACCATGCGGCAAAACACACTGAGGATATGACGTCGGTCATGCGCATTAGTACCCTGACGCCCTGACGCCAGTCTAATGCGCCTTGACCGACGTCAGCCATATACTTTGGTATTCGGGCCGACTGGACAGCGGACTACCCAATGGTTAGGACTGCAGCAATGTGGAATGAAGAACATCCTGTCGGCATGCACCTTACCAGACACCTGCAGCAACTGGAGATACCACATATGTACCTCGACAAGGGGATCAAAGGGCTCAAACAGATGCCACATACTGACTGGTTAAAGTAACAGCAGCTCTACTCGGTGACATACTGCCTCTTCATAGGCAATCTGTGCCTGACATAGAAGGCCAGGTCATACCCTCACTTAATGGCCATGCTGCATCTCAGAATATCCAGATCCCACCAGGATACACGCTGGAAATACTTGAACCTCAGGAGTGATATACATAGGACATGCTGGAGGGACACATTCACAACTCAGAGGCTCCCTTCATTCCTGAATATTATCCCAATAGAGGTTAGGCAGACTGACTCAGTGACTATCTTCAAGAGTGATATTAATGACAGGATGTGACATTGTAGGGTTACCCTGGGTATCACTTATGTGTCACTGTGAGACAGAGGCACAGTATACTAACCTTGGAAAAGGGCATAGCAAGACAGATTCACAATGCATGTTGAAAGGCACACACATTCTGGCTAGGTGGATACATGCCCTGGGCAGACATCCCTGTACAAACCTATGGACCTATGTATCTTTATCACCATTGGCCCTATGTGCTGTTAATCACCAATGTAATCTCAATACTATGGTAGCATGTGCAAAGGTCAGTTGTCAGTCACCTCTATGGTACAGTTGTGGAATATGTGTGTCATGTAGTAATGTCACAGCTGCCACATGTACACAGTCAACCCTATCCCCTACCCATGGATGTACATCACATGTATGAGATGGAAACACATGGCCAAACTGTGGACTAAGCACTCTGAACCCAGTACTGGCATAACCTGTCTGGTGGCATGAAATACTACAGTGACAGCAATACCAATCTGATGTGGACCTACACGGACAGCAATACAAGCATGGAAACACAACAGGTCAGTTGTGAAGCCTAAGGATAGCATCCTGCATGACTGGCAGATATCTCTGCAGCTGGCACACAGGCATACATTATGCCTGCACACAGCACGCATAACACATAGCACACAAATCCTGTGTGTCAAACAAGCACAGTCTGTACAGCTATACAACACTACTGCCGCAGTTGTGTTAGGTACTTTTATTGTCCAGTACAGTGAGACAATGCTCACCAGGCTGGAAAAGGTGTAGGTCACAGTGATATGCTCATGGGGCACTATGGTTCACCACATAACACAAACATACAAGTCAGTCAGATGCATGGACACATATGACTCAGTCATTGTCCATGCCACCACAGCTGATGTGGGATGTCCCTCACTGGGATACATGATAGGGAACATGGAAGGGATCACTGAGCAAGTGACACAGGCTGGTAGACCCCTGACCTTGGTTGGCATCAGACCCTCACCAGGGATTCTGACAAATTACTGAATGCTAATGAATTAGTGTAGCTACAACACCCTAGCTGAATGGTTCTTAGCATGCAGTCACTGCATTGCTATGGAATACTGTCTTACCACTCCCACAACAGGTGAAAACATGCAGCTCCTGTACATCAACAACATGTAGACTATATGCCCAGGACCAGGTGTGCATCCCTCACTACTAGGCTGATAGCATCTACATCTACATCTCACACTGTATATACACATCCCACATGCTGCACCTGCACAGAAGACCACGGTCATAATGTTACCCTGTGCAAATACCATGTATTCACATGTGGCAGGCATCACACATGGTAACTATTGAAGGTCACAGGTACATATGTGTATTTGGTACACATACATCATGTGTGCATTGCCATAACTGGTTTAATAAATGTCATGCATTATTGTGAGCGACAACCCACACACATGGGCATTCTGTGTGTGCAAAACACACGTGGCATGTCTGTAATCAAAAGCCATACATAATTGTGATATCGTTTAGAAAGGGGTATGTGCATCCTGTAGTGTGTTTTCCCAGTTGCCAAAACGGATATATCAATCATACACAATTACCCCCCCCTTCGCACACATTTGCCACTTGCTGGATTCAAACCCCTACCTAACTATGTTATGACACTAGAGACGGACGCATTAGCACAGCGCGCTATTCGCATTACTGGGAGATTTCCTTTCCCCTGATATACTTATAGGGTGCTGACATCAGAGTTTAGAAAGTGGAATGATCATCCTGTCGTGTGTTTTCCCAGTTGCCAAAAGGGATGTTTCTTTCATACACACTTACACACACACTTAACCCCTTCACACACACTTGCCACCTGCTGGATTCAAACCCCTACCTAACTATGTTATGACACTAGAGACGGATGCATTAGCACAGCTCGCTATTCGCATTACTGGGAGATTTCCTTTCCCCTGATATACTTATAGGGTGCTGACATCATCAGAGTTTAGAAAGTGGAATGATCATCCTGTGGTGTGTTTTCCCAGTTGCCAAAAGGGATGTTTCTTTCATATACACTTACACACACACTTACCCCCCTTCACACACACTAGCCACCTGCTGGATTCAAACCCCTACCTAACTATGTTATGACACTAGAGACGGACGCATTAGCACAGCGCGCTATTCACATTACTGGGAGATTTCCTTTCCCCTGATATACTTATAGGGTGCTGACATCATCAGAGTTTAGAAAGTGGAATGATCATCCTGTGGTGCATTTTCCCAGTTGCCAAAAGGGATGTTTCTTTCATACACACTTACACACACACTTACCCCCCTTCACACACACTTGCCACCTGCTGGATTCAAACCCCTACCTAACTATGTTATGACACTTGAGACAGACGCATTAGCAGAGCGCGCTATTCGGATTACTGAGAGATTCCTTTTCTCCGATATACTTATAGGGTGCTTACATGATCAGTGTCTAGAAAGGGGAATGAGCATCCTCTGGTGTGTTTTCACAGTTGCTAGGAGTAACATTTGGACCAAGTGTGTGAGCATGCCCAGTTCAGCCTTCCCATGGCATGTTGTGTGAAAGATGTCTCACTTATCTAAGTGTGTGAGCATGCCCAGTGTGGGCTTTACATATGTTGAACTCTGCAGCCCATCACATTTGTGGATGAGTGTGACCAACAAATACCTCCAGTTTATGGTTGTGTGTTCTGTGCCATGTTGTGTAGTTACTGTCCAAATGCTTTTTGTGTGAACAAAACAGGGAGTATACTGTGCCTGCAGGTTTTGCATGGGATACTTTGCACACAATTGTCAACATCCGTTCATACTGACCTAACACTATAGCACTGTATAGTGTAGTGTTTCAGTACTTTCACTGTGGTGGTCAGTATCCTGGGCTTTAGTCCTATCACCGCTTTACATTTCCATAGTGTGCACAACTTCCTGGTTAGGGTCCAGTTGTGCACATCTGCACAAAGGCGGTGCCTCTACAGACCCTGATAATTACTGCCCCATAAGCTTAACAAGTCTAGTCTGCAAAGCTATGGAGAGGATCATAATTGAGCTCATAAACAAAGATATGGGGGACATGTAGACATTGTACCCATCCCATTTTGGCTTGGTCAAGGGCAGATCATGCCTTTTGTACTGGGTTGACATCTTCAAAATGGTCACTTAGGCCATTGTTGGGGAAAGGCAGTCCATACAGCCTACCTTGGCCTTGCAAACACTTTCAACACAATACCCCACTCAGGTATTGTGGAAAACCCTAACAACTGAAATGTAAACCCATATGTCACAAGATGGGTTGCAAACTGGCTTAAGGACGGGACCCACAGGGTTAGAGTTGCTGGCACTATGTTAGACTCCAGGCTGGTCACAGGTGGTGTCACATAGGGCTCAGTCCTTGCCCACCATTGTTTGTCATGTACTTCCCAGAAGTACAGGCCAACATGGGAGGACTTTGGATGACAATGTTTGCAGATGACTGCACACTGGGCCATAGTGGACAGTGCATCAGACACGGATATCCTTCAGAAGGGACTCACAGTAACTGATAGCTGGTGCCAGGGCCATGGCCTGAAGTCAAAGTGCACAACATGTGTAGACATACCCTTCAGGAAAAGCAAGGTAACCCCAAGCTACCATATAGGTGGCAATCCTCTAAGCACAGAGGAGGTTATCATGGACCTGGGGACCCAGGTTGACAGTCGCCGTTCTTCTGAGACTCACGTTGCTAAGGTGGCTAGAAAGACCTTCTACATTGCCCACCTGATCAGGATGGGATTCACATCCAGATCTAGTGGGTCATTGTTCCCCTGTACTCTTCACTTATCAGACCGGTGATAGAGTAGAATGCCCTATTCTGGCTGTATGTCACCCAACATCTGCAGCAATTGGAGACACCCTGAATGTCCCCCACCTAAAGGATCAAGGAACCCCAACAGCTGTCATATGCTGCCAGATTGAAGACACTCCCACTCTATTCACTCACATACCATCTGCTTAGAGGTGACATGTGCCTGACATGCGAGGCCATGTCCAAACAGGGATTAATGGACATGCTCCACCTCAGAATCGGCAGATCCACCTGAACCACTAGTGCAAGTGACTTACACCTTAGCAGGGATGTACGTTGGACATGTTGGAGGGATGGAGTTATCACCTGGAGACACCCTATGCTGTGGAATACAATCCCGGTCCATGTGAGGCAGAGCACCTTGCTGGCTGTGTTCAAGAGGTATCTTGACCTGTGGATGGAAGGTCATACGTTTAACCCGGGGATCGTCACTGTGTCACTGCTGGAGAGAGGCATGACATAATAATGGGCACAGTACTGTTTCCATATAAGGGGTGGTGTATGCCAATGAACTCTGTGCTAGGCTTATACCTGCCTTAGGGAAGATAGCCTAGTATAAACCTATGTACCTATGAACCTATCTGACCATGTTGCATTATGTTCAGATGTGAACTACTTACAACAGCCTCATCCAACATCAGTTGTGTATTCCACAACATGGGTGTACATTGGCAAACACTACCGATGTGTCCTAGGCCATTTCTAATGCTAGACAGAGAGTGTGTTTGTCCATCAGCACATTGTAAGTGTAGTTTGCCATGACATATGTCTTGTTTAGTATACTGTGCCTCTGTCTACCTGTGACATAACATTGATACCCAGGGTAAACCTCCCATCTCCCATCCACTCATTAGGATTCCTGTTGAGGGGGCTCAACGAGTGTCTCTACGGACAACCTGTACTGGTAGTTTACTCATGCGTGGGGGTGGCTTCTGTGTTTTGGATAATGCAGTACAGCCTGTCCTAAATATGACAGTGCTGGGGTTCAGGTCCCTCATGTGCATAGCTCCCTGCCATTCAGATTGTACAAGGTGCAGCATGTGCATTGACTCCAGCTTGGACATGGCTTTCTACATCAGGCACAGCTTGCATCTGGGTGGACAGCATGGCAGTGTGTGGAGCTGCACTCTGTTTAATCAGGCTACACATTACATGTATTCCAGCTCTGTCATACTCCTGGTGAGGTACTGTTGTGGACTTTACAGGTGCTGGATGTGTCTGCATGAGGTACACCCCACAGGGGCTGTTGTGGTCATTTCTAATGCCAATGAAAGATAACTGCAGAACCACAATGACCTCCCCTTAGCTAGATGTCAGACAGCATGGACCATGCAATCACAAATAAAAACAGGACCCTCTCCACAAAGGGAAAGTGTCCTGTCTGGTGGACCCCAGCCATAAACAAACTGTATGACAGATGAGGGTTACTAATGCAAGACAGAGCTACATCTCCAAAAGGGAAGACAGCTGTGATCAGCACTAGTAGAAAGCTACATTATCTCAAAGACATGCAAGGTCAACCTGGGGACATAAATCACCAAAGACAATGAAGGTAACCACACTGCTTTCTTCAGTTATGTCAGACACCTGGTTGTGAACCCTCAGATATGCTCAGAGTTGGTACACAACAACATATATTCCAGTGACCTGACAGATATTGGCAACATTCCGGCGGACAGCTTCAGTGCGATTTACCCCCTCCCTCACCCCCAAAAGAAGATAGTTATCACTGCTGTATGTAACCTCACTGTCATCTTGGATGTCCATGTGAGAGCCGCACTCAGCAAAGACAAGTAACACAGCATCCATGGGACCTGCTGGTATCTCCGGTTGCATGCTATGTGAACTCCAGAAGGGGCTGGACCCGTATATACAACTGCTATTTAACCTTAGTCTTGCTACAGGATATGTACCTGAACACTGGCATACGGCAACAGTGGTCCCACTCCACAAAGGAGATGCCTCCACAGACCATGGCAACTACCACCACACAAGCTTAACCAGCCTTGTCTGCTAAGATATGGGAAGAGTCATTATGGAGCTCTTACACAGACACATTACTGACCTACGGACCCTTGTTCCCACCTAGTTCAGCTTTGTACAGGGCAGATCCTGCCTTTTGCACCTAGTTGACTACTATGACACTGTCAGTAGGGCCATCGATGAGGGCTACGCAGTCCACACAGCCTACCTGCACTTGGCTAAGGCCTGTGACACAATACCACACTCAGGCATCATAGCCAAGCTCAACAGCTGACATATAACAGCATATGTCGCAGGATAGGTTGCAAAATGGCTAAGAAACAGAACCCATAAAGTCAACATTGCAGGTGCCTTGTCAGATTCGAAGCCAGTCACAGGTGGTGTCCCACAAGGATGTGTCCTGGGACCCCTCTTAATTGGTATTTACTTTTCAGATGTGAAAGCAAACATAGGGGGGTTGTGGCTGACACAGTTTGCAGATGACTGCAACCTAGGCACCATAGTGAATACATCAGCCAGCACACACATACTACAGAATGCAGTCACAAAGGCGGATAGCTGGTGCCAGACGCATGGCCTGAAAATGAATGCAACTGATGTGTATTCATGGGGAACAAAGTACCCACAGATCAATACATAGACAGCAACCCACTGAGCACAGACAACAAATCAGACACCTGGGGACACATGTAGATAGTGACATCTCTTTTGACACCCCTGTTGCCAAGGTGGTTAGGAAGACTTTCTATCTTGCCCACCTTATCATGGAGGGTTTTCCATCAGGATCATAGGAGGTCATTGTTCCACTATCCTTCTCCCTTATCAGGCCCATGATTGAATACAAAGCCCCATATGGTATGTACCTCGCCCAGCAATTGCAACAGCTGGAGACACCCCAAAAGTACCTACCATGAAGATCAGGGTTCTTCAACACATGTCATATGCTTCCAGAATAGAGGAAATCCAGCTTTGTTCAGTGTCATACCGCATACTTACAGGTGACCTATGCCTGACATACAAGACCATGTCCAATCAGGATTTGGTGGACATGCTCCACTGCAAGCAATCCAAATCCACCAGAGCCATGAGAGCTGAGGATTTGAACCTCAGCACATACATGTATAGGACATGCTGGAGGGACAGAGTCATAACTCAGAGGCATCTCACACTCTAGCAGAGTATCCCAGTTCATGTTTGACAGAGTCCCTCACTGACTCTCTTCAGGAGACATCTGGACAACTGCATATGAGACGGAGGCACAGACTAGTCAGAGGCACAGTCATGTTATTCAATTACGTAAAGGGGTCATAATGTGTCACTACTAAGTCAGAGGCACAATATTCAGAATCTATTCTGTACACTTATTACCACTATAAGGGGTGGCAATATCCACATCACTATGGCTAGGCTTATACATGCACTAGGGCAGATAGCCTAGTAGTAGACTATGACACTATGAAACACCGTGTATGTTTAGGTATTGTCAATCAAACACTATGATGTGGTTTGGGGGGCTTGATATCTCCCTGTATTCCAACATTGTTTTGTCTATTCCTTCTAGCATGCCTAGGGATCAGTTGCTAGTGTCCTCTCCTGCTCAGCTGGTGAACCTGGGAATATTGAGGCAATGTTACACTTGCCTCATGTACACTGACAACCCTCTCCTTCTCCCATAAAACACACATACACGTGAGAGATGCAACTATATAGCCAAAGTGGAGGCTGAGCTCTCTCAACATAGGACTAGCAAGACCAGAGAGAAGGTGAAGGTAACCACACACATCACAAATCCAGTCTCACATGGCACTATCACAACTTAAGATCATACACATAGACACACAGAGACATACATGGAGGCTCTGATCAGAATTCTACCAAAACGGCAGTGGCCACCACAGCAGACACTCACACAACTGCCTCCACAGGGCACAGCACATGCAACACATTGACCACAGAGTCGGTGTGCCAAACAGTCACAGCCCTTAAGGCCAAACACAATGCCAGACACACTTGTCATAGGTGACTCCATAGTCAGACACACTGACGTCCCGCTCACCAGATCGGGTACGGAGGAGGTCACAGTAAGCTGCCTATCGGGTACTGGAATCCACCACATAATGCAAGCACTCAGGTCACTCAACTGCAAGTACAAGTCTGACCCAGTCATTATCCATGCTGGTGTGAACGACCTGAGATGTACCTCCCTGGCTACATGGAAAGAGACATAGAGGATCCCTCTGATTATGTAGGCCAGGCAGGTGGTGACCCTGACCTTCAGCAGTATCCTACCTTCACCAAGTATGATGCCACATAAACAGAGACAAGATCATCAGCTGTAATATTTTGCTTAAACTATGGTGTCATTCAAAGGGGGTCCAATGTCTGTCTGCCTGGGATGACATGCTGGACAGGCCACGGTGATTTGCAAGGGACGGCTTGCACCTGTCACCCCTGGGCTTCCGGATTTCGGATGATGCTCTTGCCAGCCCATTGTGCCTTTTTTATGCAAGATTCAGATTCTACACCTACCACCCTAGAACACAGTAAAGGAAAGACACTAAGGGTAATGCTGCTCAGTGCCAGAGGTCTCAACCTCAAGCTGCACACACTGTATGCCCTTCTCAGTCTGTAGCACATTGATGTCTGTGCTGTGCCTGAAACCTGGTTCACAGCTTCTGACAGCACCCCGGCACTATCGGGTGTTACCTCATATCATGCGTTCCGGCACCAGAATCCGGACAACACCAAGAAGGATGGTGGGTGTCCATATTCATCAAGGACACCCTCACCTCATGGGTGGTGGCAACACACGATGCATCGGAGACCATCCAGGTGCCAGTGACCGTAGGCAAGACTGCTCTGCAGTTTGTAGCATGCTACATGCCACCCTCTCAAACTCAGGTACCTCACACAGCTATCCTGCAAACACTGAAGGGGATAAATGTATCTCCAAACACCATCCTACTGGGTGATTCCAACTATCCACATATAGACTGGGATCACTAATCAAGCCACAACACTAACACAAAGGTTCCAAGAGTTCATACACTCAAATGCCATGGAACAACTGGTCACCATCCCCACAAGTGGAGACAACATACTAGAACTCATCATCACGAACATGGGGTCACACTGTTCAACACCAGAAGTATACCCATCATTGGTGAGATCAGATCATGGACTACTCTCAGTGGGAGTCCACATCCCACCCACACCCCAGATAGACAAACAGTGAAGACCTTCTCAAATGCCGACTTCACATTTCTAAGGACTGGTGTGGTCTCTTTCAAGGCCCCCAAGCCAGCGGACACCATTACCCAAGCCGCTGTATCACTTACAAATGCCTTCTACCAGCACCTCCAGGACTGCATGGATCAGGCAATCCCAGACAAAACAAAGACTCTTTGTACCACAGGCAAGCATCCAGTCTGGTGGACCCTAGCCATAAACAAGCTCTACAACACAAGGAAGGAGCTACTACGAGATAGAGCATAATCCGTAGGAGGGAAGACACCCCTGCTCATTGTGAGTAAGACACTGGGTTCCCCCATACAATCATCCGAGGCAAGTTTTGCGAGTAAACCCACTCAGGACTCAAGGGACAATCATGAGGCCTTTTTTACCTATGTTTGATACCTGGGAGGGAACTCCCAGATATGCTCAGAATTAGTTCGGAATGATGTAGATATCACTGCACCTACAGACATTGCCAACATACTGGCTGACAGGTTCAGTGCAGATTCCCCCCCCCCCCCCCCAACTGGAGGAGTATCTACACCAGAGGATTGTAGCCCCCCCCAACATCTCCAATGCTGGGGTGGGCACTGCTCTATCCAAGGAAAACACTTTATCCATGGGACCAGATGGTGTCCCCAGTTGTGTGCTCCATGAACTCAATGAGTAATTACACCCGCAGTTAGGGCAGCTGTTTAATCTTAGCCTCACCTCAGGATATGTGCCCAAGGAGTGGCATACGGCAATGGTGGACCCACTTCACAAAGGAGGTGCCTCCACCAACCCCGGAAACTACCATCCCATCAACTTGACAAACCTGTTCTGCTAAGCTATGGAGAGGATCATAATGGGAATTATAAATGAAGACATAGGGGACCTGCAGACATTGGATCCAATCCACTTTGGCTTTGTCAAGGGCAGATCATGCCTTTTAAACTTGGTTGACTTTTTCAAGACAGTCACCCAGGCCATTGACGTGGGCAAGGCAGTCCACACAGCCTACCTTGACCTGGCAAAGGCTTTCGACATAATACCCCACTCAGGTATCATTGAAAACATCACCAGCTTAATTGTGAACCCATACATCACAGCATGGGTTGCAAACTGGCTAAGTGACAGCACACACAGGGTCAAAGTTGCTGGTGCCATGTCACACTCCAGAGCTGTCACAAGTGGTGTCCCACAGGGCTCAGTCCTGGGCCCACATTTGTTCAGCATCTACTTTTCAGAAGTACGAGCAAACACAGGAGGATTATGGCTGACAAAGTTTGAAGATGACTGCAAACTGGGAAGCATAGTTGGAAACCCATCTGACACAGACATCCTTTAGAAGGGTCTCATAGACACGGATAACTGGTGCCAGAGCCATGGCCTTACATTAAAAACTAAACAATGCATAGCCATACCCTTCAGGAAGAACAAGGTTACCACTAGTTCCCATCTAGGTGGCAATCCTCTAAGCACAGAGGAGGTTATCAGGGACCTGGGCACCCAGGTTGACAGTAACCTTTTGTTTGACACTCACATTGCCAGGGTAGTTTGGAAGACCTTCTACATTGGCCACCTCATCATGCAGGGATTCACATCTAGATCAGGGAGGTCATTGTTCCCTGTACTCATCACTCATCAGACCAATGATTGCATACAATGCCTCATTCAGAATGTATCTGACCCAACATCTGCTGCAATTGGATGGGCCCACAAATTCCTCAACAGGAAAGGGTCTCAAACATATTTCTTATGCTGCCCGACTGAAGGAATTCCTGCTGTATTCAGTCGCTGCCTGCTCAGAGGTGACCTGTGCCTGACATACAAGGCTATGTCCATCCCAGAATTAAAGAACATGCTTCACCTCAAGACCTCTACATCCATCAGGACTACAAGGGCAGGAGACTTAAACCTCAACACAGATATTAATAGGATGTGCTGGAGGGACAGATTCATCACCCAGAGAGTCCCTATGCTGTGGAACAACATCCTGGTACATGTGAGGCTGAGCACCTCACTGGCTTTGTTCAAGTGAGATCTTGACCAATGGATTGGAGATTGCAGGTATACCCCAGGGATAACCTCAGTATCACTCAGAGGCACAGCAAAATAATGGGCATATTATCCATCAAATTGAAGGGGTGGCAGAAGCCACAAAACTCTGGGCTAGGCTTATAAATGCCATAGGGCAGATAGCCTAGTATGAACCTATGAACATAGGCCTGGGGCAGTTCCTGCTATTAGGACAGTGGTCTGCAGCAAGCTATATAGTAGCAGTCAGTTTTAGCCATTGGTTTTTGACCATGGCTATTCCATGTTGCTTCTTGTTGTGGTACAAACATGGGTGTGTGGTTATCCATGCCATTTATTGCTAGTCACCCTCATTTTTATCTGGTTCCATGTTTTTGCACATGTACATCACTGTATGAGGTGTGACCTGGTAGTGTCAGGGTGCTGATGTGGGCTTTGACCCTGTTTTCTATTACAGCACTGATATCTACATTCTCTATACTGTGTGTGTTTACACTGCACGCATCTTGATGTTTATACTTCTGGCATTGGGTAGCATTACATCTAGGTTCCTATCCCTTGTGGTACCCATGAGGTGGGTTTGTGTTTTTGTGGTTTATGATTGTTGAGGGTGGATGTTAGTTGGGGTCCTCAGGTGTGCATATGGTACATGATATTACATTACTTAACACATGGCATTCATGCCTCAGGTGGTGCTGCAGGGCCGCCTCTGTCAGATGCACATACTACACTCCCTGTACATGTTTGGAAGCAGGTTGTGTCATGTTAGGCATCCCTGTTACTGTGAGTCAGAGCAGGTATCACTCCCAGTGTTCCTACTAACCAAGTGTATGTGCTATGCGTTGCCTCTTTGCCAAGGCCAGGGCATACTGGGCACGCCTCCTTCTGCCTACTGGGACAATGTCAGGTTGCTCCTCCTCCGAGTCACCTCCTGCCTGTGGTGGCCTTGGCAATGGTGGGGGGATGTTTGGCCCAGCCCTGTGCTGGTCCTGCTGCAGCTGTTTCCGCAGGATCATATTATGTAGCATAGCACATATCATGATCATTTGGGTACATGTAGTTGGTGTGTACTGCAAGGCTCCACCAGATGTGTCCAGACACCGGAACCGTGACTTGAGCAGCCCAAACACACGCTCTATGACATTACGTGTTTGTGTGTGTGCCTCATTATGGTGTTCCTGTTCAGGTGTGTGTGCATTTCTGATGGGTGTCATCAGCCACGGCTCAAGTGCATAACCTGCATCCCCCACTAGGTGTCCGTGTGGGAAGTCCCCATTGGCAAATGATTGGTACAGCCGCGTCAGATGCCAGATATGGGAATCGTGGTAGCTCCCAGGGCAGCCAGCACACACATTCATTATTATGCCCTGGGCATCACACACGACCTGGCAGTTGATGGAGGTGTATCCCTTGCGGTTAATGTAGGCTCTACCCCGCTCACCGGCTGGTGCTTTGATGCGTATGTGCGTGCAGTCTATTGCACCCAGCACCTCAGGGTAACCCGCTATTTGCTGGAAGAGACGCATATTGCTGGCCACAACCTCACGGTCATTAGGGACATATATATGATCACCGACATGTGCTGACATGGCATCCAGGAACCGGTGCAGTACTCTGGAGGCTGATGCCTGTGATATCCCTGTCATATCACCAGTTGGTCTCTGGAAGGTACCTGTTGCTAGTATTCTTAGGCCAACACATACCTTGGTTTCCACTGGGATGGGTTCCCCTCTGTTGGTTCTGTGTGTGAGATGTGGCCTGCACAGCTCAACAATCTGCTGCAGAAGGTCTCTGTCCACTCTGTAGCGCTCTACTATCTCCAGCTCATGTAACCCATGGTAGGTGACCCTGGGCCTGTATACTCTTCTCCTTCTCCTCACTCTGGGTTGTCTGTCAGCATCTGCATTGTCACCACCCTCAGCAATTTGCCTATGCCTGATTATAATAGCTATGGCAGCCCCTAGCATTTCTGCTCTGAGTTCAGTTTTTTTCAGTTTTCAATTCTGATAGCTTAGTTTCTGGCAGTATCTCTTGTGAGAAACAGCCTGCACTGCTCCTTGCAGTGTTTTAAGTGCTGGGTTGGGCTTCTAGTCTGCTTGTGTAATTGCCTGCTTCTAATTGTTTCCACCAATTAACTCCAGCAGTATCTTCTGGCAGTTTCCCTGTATTTTAGTTGTTTCCTGTTTCCTCTCTGTTTCCTGAGGAGGAGCAATGTGCACACCAGCTTAAACACGCTCACAGTCACTTAAACGCGCGCACACATCCTTACACGGTGTTACACGCGCGCACACATCCTTACACGGTGTGAGCTTGGCTGATTCATGCTAAAACGCGCGCACACTGCCTTACACACGTGCACGCCCGCGCAAACCATTTACAATGGTTTGCAACAAGCTCCCACATGTTGAACCTGCCTTACACGCGCGCATGCACGTATTTCAAGAAACTTTGAGTGTAGGGATAGCGTATACCCTCAATTTCTTGACTTTCCTAGTGTTCTGTTGGGACACACCTCCCTCCCTGATGTCTATCTGTCATCTCTTACCTTACATTGCCCTCCAATCTGGTACATTTATTGCTATCCTTCCCCCCCGTGATGTCACCTACCTCTTACTCTGTTCCTCCCCCTTCTCTAACTCTTACACTACTCAGAAAGTGCTCATTACCTATGTGGCAGTGTGATTCAGTATTGTAACCCTCATTTACATAGGATTGCCTAGTAATGACTAGTTACATGTCTTACACGGAGCTTCCCCCCCTTGACAACCACTAAACGGAGGCCATATTGTTTTTGGTCTGCAAGTCCCGCCATTGACATTCCATGTAATACATAAATCCCACAATTGTGGGCTTATAAGCTTCGGTTTTCAGTTTTAGGTAGCGCACCCCGTTTGCGCGGGTGTGCGCTGCAGTTAAACCCAGAAATCCCGTGAAAAAAAAAAGTTATATAACTTTTGCAACACTTTTTCATGCCAATGGCCACATATTTGGCCATTGGCATGCTTAATGAAACATATGCACCCTTTATTTGGAGCTGACATAGCTCCGTTTTTAATTTTGCAGAAATATACTCAGTTGTCAGCTGAGTACATTTCTGCAGCTAACACGTCCGTTACACGGACTGGTTTCGGCTTCGTGGATCGCTCAAATACCTCATTTGCATATCTTTAAGCTGCAAATGAGGTATTGAGCATTTCCACGCCCAGTCCGTGTAAGGCACGTGTTAGCTGTCTCTTACACGGAGATTGGGGCTGTTCCTGAATTGGGAGGCTTACACGGAGGCTTACACTACTCTTGAACTCCGTGTAAGCCTTCCTGAATTTGGCCCATTATTAAATATCTGGCAAGGAATGCTGATATTGTGCATATTTTTTACCTTTTTGGAAAAACAAAGCATAATATCTTGGTAAATGTACCATGCAGACCCATACAATTTGAATGTAATTTATTAATATGAATGTCAGCTTTAAAATGATACCTTAACCATTACTGTGTGATGTTCCTTTCTTGAGATATTCGCAGAAATATGATTAATATATTATTTTTCATAATTGATAAATAAACAAAGCATAATATCTCATCACCAGTAACAGACATAGCCTACATATCAGTGTAGAAGTTGTGCATCTGAATGTCAGCTTCAAAATGATGCATCATTTGTGTGATCACCATGCTCCCTTGCAAAGATATGGGCATAATAATGAAAAGTATTGTAAATGTATAATTTCCATAATCGTACAAGACTAAACAAACTGTGATATCTGTACATGTGTAGAGTGCACAGACACAGTTATTTTACCATGTTGTAAGGAGTAACACTGTCTTCAAAATGAGGTATTACTTGGCACACTATGCTCCCTTGCAAAGTTATTTACCAAAATATGAAAAAAATAACAGTTTCCAAAAGCTAATTCCAAACGAACTTTGATATCTGCACGTGTCCAACATAGAGGCACACTTATTTTACCATGTTGGAACCAGCAATACAGTCTTCAAAATGAGGTATTACCTGGCACATTCAGATGCTCCCTTACAAAGTTATCTACCAAAATATGAAAAAAATTAATAATTTCCATAACCTAACTCTTTAACAAACTTTGATATGTGCACATGAGTACAACATACTGGCCTTGTTCAAGAGAAATCTTGACCAATGGATGGGAGATCGCAGATATACCCCAGGGATTACCTCAGTGTCACTGCTCAACAGAGGCACAGCAAAATAATGGGTATAGTTCCCCATACTAAAGGGGTGGCGTAAGCCACAAAACTATGGGCTAGGCTTGTAAATGCCCTCGGGCAGATAGCCTAGTATGAACCTATGAACCTATGAACCTATGAACCATTCTTTTGCCATGTTAGAACTATCAATGCTGTTTTCAAAATGATGTATTACTTAGCACATTCAGATGCTCCCTTGCAAAGTTATTTACCAAAATATGAAAAAAATCATAATTTCCATAACCTAAGAACAAAAAAAACTTTGATATCTGAACGTGTCCCACATACAGGCACAATTCTTGTACCATGTTGAAACCAGCAATACTGTCTTCAAAATGAGGTATTACTTGGCATATCCAGGTGCTCCCTTGCAAAGTTATTTACCAAAATATGAAAAAAATCATAAGTTCCATAACCCAAGTCTGAAACAAACTTTGATATCTGCACGTGTGCAACATACAGGCAATTTGTTTACCATGTTGGAACTATCAATACTGTCTTCAAAATGAGGTATTACTTAGCACATTGACATGCTCCCTAGCAAAGTGTTATAAAATTAATAAAAAATAATTTGGAAAAAGTATCATAAATTTCATAACTTAAGTCCTAAACAAACTGTGATATATGTATATGTGTACAGCATACAAACACTATTCTTTTACCATGTTGTAAGTATTAATACAGTCTTCAAAATGAGGGGTTACTTAGCACATTGACATGTTCCCTAGCAAAGTTGTTTACCAAAAATGAAAGAAAAACTTGGTGGTGGTGGTGGTGGGGGGGACTCCACATAGACAGAAAACAAATTCTGGCATGTGCATTCATCAATGTGATAATGACTTTTAGTAATGTGAATAACAGGTGCAGCTGCTGAGAGCTTTACCTGACAAGTGATAATGACTCAGTGTTATACTCTGACTACACATATTGTAAATTAATAACGTGATAATGGCTTACATTTCATTACTGCAATGCTCAGATAAAGGTGATAACTGCTGCATATAACCTGTTGAATAGACATTCATTACATTCCTGGTGCAGGTGTAATGTCAGCCTGAGTCATTACCTTCTTTTAGGAAAAGACCCGAGTAATTCAATAAAAGTAATAACAGTTATATAAAAGTAATATAACAGTTATATATTACTGAGCCCTTTCTCTCACCTAAACTTTACACCCAAATACAAGAAGTCAGAAATATTGCCCTACATACTGAGTTGATCAGTGCCAGAACTACTATAAAAGCCATAATAAAATGTATATAACATTTATATCACTGAGTCCTTCCTGTCACCTAAACTGTACACAACAATGACAGAACCAGAAGTATTGCTCAACAGTTTTGATTGTTCCATGCCAAAAATACTTTGCTCAAGGTGAATGCTACCATAATAAATGCTTACATTCCCTAAGACAGCAGCTAATCTTTCTGTGACAGCATCCCTCTAATTAGTTTTGATTTTTTTTCACTTCAATCCCTATATTTAGCAATGAATACAACTGTTTTATACAACTATCGTGCATTCTACATTTCAAAAACATTTCACACATAGTTTTCCATAACATACTACTCCAACGTATTCCCCTTGTCTTAGCATGCATTTTTCTGAAGGATATGAAGTCTGAAACACAAATGTATATCTTTATTTTTGTGACTTTAGTCCTCAGATTATTCAGTAATTTGCCAGAAAATATTTAATTTTATGAGGAACTGATCAAAAATATGAGGCAAAAATCTAGACATTTTGCCCCCAAGAGCAGCTCCACCTCCACAAGGTAATACTGCAGTAGGGAATGATTGACAAACTGAAAAGTTCACAGATGCACGGCATCTCATACAAAGGATGACAGGCTCAGGAGTGCAGAACCCCTGCAGAAAACCACAAATTGTATGAGGAGCAGGCCAAAAATATGAGGCAAAAATCTGGACATTTGAGAGGTATGCATACCTCTCAACATCTTAGTGCAAGAAATCCGGACAAAGCTAAATGTAATGGCAATACTATGCACAAAAATAGGGATAGATTTTAAATATTGTTATTTTAAAGTCACACCACTCCTGAGCAGAAAGTGTTGCATGCCAATTATAAATAAGTTAATGACTGTTGTCATTCTATCTGTTGTGTGGCATTCCAGCAGTTTGTCAGAAACAATCAAGTAAATCATTTGGTACCGTGGTAAACACACCAATTCCACTGAAAATAAAAGACATATTCACCAACCACTGCTCTCGATACTTGGGGGCAAAGACCAAAATTCCTGGACACTACATAAATCTTTAAGCCTATAAAAGTAGATTTACATCGACAAGCATATACATAAGCTTAGTTTTACACAAAGTAAGTGACATTAGGAGAACTCAAGTTGCTAACATCACCGTAATACTGCTTCGTGAAGTAATACTCAAGATAGACGTTTCATAAAAATGAAAACCATTGCCCAACAGATAGCTACAGAAAGCACGTAGTCTTATGTTTACAGAATTAATGGGTACGATGCAGGAAAAGAGGAATACACTACACAAGGGGCATAGTCTATACAGACTTGTATCATTTCAGCCAAAAGTAGCCAGGAGAAGATATTTATGCAAATAAACACTGGCCGTTTAGCACTGGGTGGAGGCAATGGAATTATTTGCCTGCCTACGTATGGTACACTGTGTTCCTCAAGTGTGACTTACAGCTGGGAGAAAAACAGCAGCGATATTTCTGTACCAAGGATACAGATCCATATTTTACTACTTTACACCAATTATCGAGTCTTTACTAGGATTTGCAAATTTGGTTGTGTAAAATAAGCGTTATTTTTTTGTTCGGACCTTTACATTCTAGGGGGTTATAACAGCACAGTGGCATAAAGAGGAGGGTGTAAGTTATCAGTTTATTCACATTTTCCCCCCATTGTGTCTGATGCTCACCAAATGCTTGTTTTGCTACACAAAGCTTTCCAATCTGGAGAAACAAAACAATTACCAGGCCAGGGATGTCAGAGTGCAACGTTCTCTGACCGATAAGGAAACCGACAGCTTACTACTATAGATTGTACATTAGGGGGAATATTATGGTTTGCTTGTAAGCTTTTTACATGTTTCACTGAGAATAACCGTAAAAGCTACTTGACAGTGTGTGGAGTAAGAAGATTAAGTTTAATAACAAACAAAAGCGATAACGGAAAGCTGCAGCTTTCCGTTATCGCTTTTGTTTAAGTATTAAGATTAAGTTTAATAACATTGACCATAGAGTTTAGCATCCCAACCGCCACCTGGGAGAGGAAAATAGTGACACAGCCAGTGATCATACCACCCCGGAAAAGAGGCAGATCAGTGTAGGTAAGAAAAGAGGGACCCACATTTCATAAGAAACCTAAACACATCCATTCCAAATGAATATAAGCAGAATAAAGCAACACAGACAGAAAGAACGTATTCTCCCGAGCAGAGTCTTCACACAGGGGAATCTCACAATAACAGGCCAGCATCCCCTGCCCTAACCCAAAGTGGACCTCCAATAAGGGCATCTTCGACAGCCACTATTAACAGCAGCACAGCCTCCAAAACCATTCTTGAAAATTACTTACTTATTCTTGCAGAGAGTTTGAGAGCAAGTGCTGCTATGGCAGCAGTATACTGGGAGGCGGGTTACAGTTCTTGACTGATCGCAACTTGTACAAAAGTACTAACTGAACATGAACCAAAACCAGGAGAAGCACTTTATCAGAAAAAAATTACCAGCATGTAACGGAATGAACTCCACTGTTGAAAAATAATGAAAGATCAGCTTCAAGAAGTAGGGAATAAAAATCACAAATGGCAGCTCAGGATTCCGGTGAATGCAACTTTACAAAACTGCCATACAAGGTAATAGGATTACAAGCCAATTTTCTAAAAAAAGTCCAATATGAGCAGCACATAACTCCACCTTGAAACCTAAGTTAAGAAGGTAACTGATAAAGGTCAGTGACTTTTTCAACTTATTTTTCAACAGTGGAGTTAAAATAGAACTGTAAAGTTACTTGCGCTTGTGGAAGGCACTCGGGTGTAACATCAGGCATTTCCTATCGTCTCACAGCGTGCTCGGCTTTAAGCCCTGAGGCGCCATGTGACAGTACTCGGAGTTAATGAGTTAAGGACACCCTGTCCTGGTGGAAAATGAGGAAAGGTTCCACTGCCATTAGTGCCTATAATTCTGAAACTCTTCTTGCAGAAGTTATTGCCAGGAGCAGAGCAGTTTTCCAAGAAATGTATTTTAATTCTGCCGTGCTAGCTGGTTCAAAAGGAGGTAAAGTTAATTTTTCCAAAACAAAGTTGAGGTCCCAAGTTGGAGTAGGTGCTCTACGGGGCGGTCTTATGTTTTTAGCCCCTCTGAGGTACTGTTTTAGCAAAGGATTAGAGAAAATTGGTGGATCCGTGTTGTAATGTGCAGAGATGGCAGAGGCGTGGATCTTGATGGATGAAAAGGAGAGATCTTTGTCCAGCATCTCAGTCAAATATTGTAGTATCTGAGGAATGTTTGGCACAAGAGGATCAAGGCTGTGAGCTTGGTTCCAGGCACAGAATCTCTTCCATTTATCCGAGTAGGCTTTCCTGGTACTAGGCCTTCTGGCCTCCAGAATGACATCCATAACTGCTTTGGAGAGAGGCATTGCTTGCGTGGCTAGGGAATCTTCCATGCAGCTAGGTTTAGTGTCTTTAGTTGGCTGTGGAGTAACTGATTGTTGTGCTGAGACAGCAGATGTGGTATTTGAGGCAAAATCCAGGGTGGTCCTTATGCTAAGTTTTTTAAGATTGGGTACCAGTGCTGGCGTGGCCAGTCTGGTGCAATCAGGATCATTTTTGGATCTTCTTGCCTGCCTTTTATGAGTACCTTTGGAAGAAGAGGCAGTGGTGGAAAAGCATATACTTGTAGGTTTGTCCAGCTGAATGAGAGGACATCCACTTTCCATGCTTGTGGATGGTAACTCCTTGTGCAGAATTTCTTTAGCTGGCAATTCATTGGGGAGGCAAACAGATCTATATCTGGGCTCCATCATTTCTTTGTTATCATTCTGAATATTTGAGGATTCAATTCCCATTTGTGGGGATCCATGATATTTCTGCTCAAGTCGTCTGCCAGTGTGTTTTTCTCTCCTGGCAGGAATTGTGCTTGAAGATGAACTTGATAGTTTATAGCTGTGTTCCACAAGGTCATGGCTTGTCTGCAGCGGGGGTAGGAGTGAGTGCCCCCTTGCTTGTTTATGTACCACATAACTGTGGTGTTGTCTGTCTTTAGTAGTAGTTGTCCTGGATGCAACAGGTCCTTGAAAGCTACAAGGGCATTTTGTACAGCTAGCATCTCTTTTTGACTGATGTGAAGATGCCTTTGTTCTGCGGGCCACTTGCCCTGAATACATTTTCCTGCCATGTGTGCTCCCCAGGCGTAATCCGATGCATCTGTTGTCAGTGTTTGCCTGGCTGTGGGTTGAGTGAAAGGCTGTCCCTTGTTCAGGTGACAAGCTTGAGCCCACCATCGAAACTCCTGTTGAAGGCAAGGTATTAGTGGTATAACTGTTTCCAAACTTTGACAGTGTCGAGACCATACATTCTTTAGGTACCATCGTAGTTTCCTTATATGCAGTCTGGCATATGGAATTAGTAGTATGCAAGATGCCATGAAGCCCAAGGCCTGCAGAATTTTTCTTGCAGGGAGCTGGGTCTTTATTGCCATCAATTGAAAGTATTGTGTCAGTTGTCCTTGCTTGTCTGGCGTGAGAAAAGCCATCTGGGCCGTTGTGTTCAAGCTGGCACCCAGGAATATTATCTCTTGTGAGGGCACTAGTTTTGATTTCTTTTTGTTTACTGTGTACCCCATGCAACTTAACTTTTTTACAAATGCCAGATGCTGTAGAAGAATGTCCTTGCTCTCTGCTTGAATCAGGAAGTCGTCCAGGTATGGGTAAATTTGAATTCCTTTCTGTCTGCAAAATGCAATTACTGGTGCCAGGCACTTTGTGAAGACCCTGGGCACAGCAGATAATCCAAAGGGCAGTGCAGAGAATTGATAGTGCATTGGACCAGCTAAGAACCTGAGGTATCTTCTGCAGTTTTGTCTGATAGGGACATGCAGGTATGCCTCATTGAGGTCCAAAGGCACAAGCCAAGCTTGCTTGCCCAGCATGGGAAGAAGCTGCTGTAATGTCAACATTTTGAATTTCGGAACACCCAGGTAAGTGTTTATTGAAGAAAGATCCAGAATGGGCCTCCAGGCTTTGTCTTTTCTGGGAACCAGAAAGAGTCTTGAGTAAAATTCTTGCCCTTGTTCCTGTGGTGGTACCTTTTGAATAGCTCCCATGTTCATGAGTGCCATAATTTGTTTTTGGGCCTCTGCTCATTGATTTAGTGGCAGATTTGGCTTTCTTTTTAATCTTGGCAGAGTGTGAAAGTGAAACCTGTAATCTTTTGAAATAATATTGAGAACCCATTTGTCTTGGGTGATCATATGCCAACTGTGATAAAAAAGTGCCAGTTTTCCTCCCAAAGGGGCTGCCAAGACTGAATTGTTTGGCAGCTGGAGTGGGAAGTCATTGGGGCTGTTTTTTATATGGTTGGTGCCCATCTTCCCCTTCTTTCTGGCCTGATGCACCCCATTGTCGAGGCCTTAAGGACCTTGTGGTTGACCTCTACCTCTTGGCCGTCTGTATCTGCCCCTTTGAGGTCTGTCATTAACTGGAAAGGACCAATTCTTTGTTGGCCAGTTTCTACTAAATCGAGGAGGCTGAACCTGTAAGAAATCCTTCACTGTTTGCATAGATTTTGCCTTATCCTCCATTTTCTTTAATACCTCTTCTGCCTTAACTCCAAATAAAACATCCTGCTGTAAAGGTGCATCCAGTAATTTAGCTTTAACATGATCTGGTAACGTATGTTCTTTTAACCATGCATGTCTTCTAATGAGAGCCTGTAACTGCTGCTCTGCATGCGGCCTCTAAAGAATCAAAACCACATTACAAAGTATGCTTTCCTACTTGTTCAGCGGCATGCAATAAATCCTGCATTTCTTTAAAATTTGGAGGATCTGTATCTGGAAGCATTTTTTGTTTCAACTGAGACATTAAAAATTGCTGATATTTTAGCATGTGAAACTGGCAATTTAAGGCTCTCATTGCTAAAGTTGCAGACATATATACTTTCTTTCCCCATCTGTCTAGTGCTCTGGAATCTCTGTCAGAGGGAACTGTTTTTTTTGCTGATGAGGCCTTAACCCCTTTGGGTCCCTGAGAAACAGTTTCAGGATCAGCAACAGGGCTTTTATACAGAAATTTGTGAGTCAGGGACTCTAATATCTGTCCGGTTTGAGCTGGAGGTAAGGAATCAGGATTTAAGCTGGATTCAGTGTACACATCATCCACAATATCTAGGACTGGCGGAATAGCCAGGGGTCTGTGTTGAGGTAATAATAGGAAGTCTCTGAGCCTTTTCTTGGATTCTGAATAATCCTGGCCTTCCCAATGGAAATGCTCCCTCATGGTATGTAAGGTTTCCCCAAAGGAGTAGTCCTCAGGCGGAGAGGCTGATGGAATAGATTCCTCAGCATCAGAATCCTCATAAAAGGGTAAAGAATATCCCAGGTCTCAGGATGAATCTAAGGAAATGGACCCCTGGTCGGATGAATCATAATCTGCATCCTGTCCAGGCCTTTTATCAGGTGGGCCATTTTGAGCATTTGTTTCTTAGGCATGGAGGCCTGTCCTGGAGAATGCTGTACTTGTTTCTTAGTTTTTAAAGGGGGCTTTGACTTAGAAGAGGGTTTAATGCTTAGCTGAATAGGTCTGAAGACACCCTCTGAAGCTGCGGGTAGCTCAGGTACTCCGGATCCCTCTGCAGAATCGGTTTCGGTCTGCTGAAAAGCTAGTGCATGCGAAGGCCCAGCCATCTCCACGTGGGGGTCGGGGCGGCCTGTGGTTCTGCAGAAGCGGTCGTCAGGGGCTGCGAAGGGGCCTCACTGAAAACCGGAGAACCGGTGACTGGCCTAGAAGAGGCTTCGTCGTCAGTTTTGGGCCTCGGATGCCTGCCCTTGTCTTTGCGGTTTTTATGAATACCAGTCAACGGAAGTTCCAACGGCATGGTATAATTAAATTTTCTGCCAAAGTAATGTCAGGCAATATCAAACAGACGTTTAATAGTGTGCTTATTAAACCTAGCACAAAACCGACATAACGTCGTGGTCTGGGCCTAGGCATGGGATACAAAAAGAATGGAAATCCTTATGAGGTATTTGCTTCCCACAAGAAATACAGTTACTAACTTTTACTGACATCGGTCTGAGGCAAGAAAAAGTTTCCCCAACGGGGTACTTAGCTTTGTAGAAGACTTCGGTTCTGGAGTCTGAATGAAAATCTCAGGAGAAGGCAGACCGACACTTGCGAACTGCTTTTGCTTCGGGCAGCGCGCGGCAAGAAAGACTGAAGAAAATGGCGTCGGCTGCATCTTGTATACCCCTGTCGCACTGATGTCAGGGAGGAGGTGACAGCAACCGACGCTGGACCAAGACTTTGGAACTCAGGCCGGCTGGGAAACCGCCTGATGGCAGGATAACCCAAGTGTAATGACTGCAGCAGCGTCACACGATGAACATCAGTGGAATGGAAATGTATTTCAGAAGTGATTTCCCCTTTCTCTGAGACGGTGAGACTTTCAAAGTGCTATACATAAATAAGGGGGCACAAGGAGTGAGTTGGACGCTACCCAACATGTGAAAGGGTTTTCTTTTTGTGCTTTTACGTTGGTTCATGTTCTGTTTCTTTCAGATATAACCAATTACATTCTCAAACCAATACAGCTGTGCATAGTCTCTCAATGCAATTTAGTCTCGAGATATCACAGGGTAACCAAATGCAATGACAAGTTGTCAAAAAAAAAAAATACAAAAAGCCAAATTAATATAACAAGCACTTTTGTAATGATGGCAAGACCCCCCCACACACACACACTTCCCCACTACTACATGTATTACTCTTTCTTAAATCTGTCTTTCAAGAAACTGCAAACAATGCAGTAAAAGAAAAAAATTCTCTAACTTCTATCAGCGTTTCACTCCAAATAAAAATATTTGAAGCAGATCAGCACTGCAGTAAAGCAAGAATGCACAGCAACATCTGCAATGCATCACCTAAACCACCTCAAACTCACCCAAGTCCTCACATGAAACAAACATAAGCCACTTACAAAGCAAAACTCACAAATACCCAAATTTAATGAAGTGGAACACAATGTTCATAATACTGTCATAGACAAGAACTGCAACCAATAATCAGCTGTGATCCCATCTTAGATTAGGATTACTTTTCCTTCAGCCTTGTTAACAACCGTGTCTATGCCATATTCAAGCCAGCCTGCTTGTAACTGTGTGTTTTACATACTCATGTTGTTGGATACAGATACTGAGCTTTTGTTTTGATGCTGTGCAGTTACATTTGGGGAACTAAGGTGGCATGTAGTCTTAAGAATTAAGTCATTTTTATAGCTAATGTGGAACTAGACGCACAAAATTGTAGAACTGTTTCCAAATGAGGATACTTTTTAATCTACCAGAAAAAGGATGGCACCATTTTAAAATATTTTCTTTCTGCAAAATACAAGATACAACACAAAGATAATCAAAGTGAAAGCACTCCATTTTCTGCAAGTTGACTGGGTACCATGACGATGCAGCTTCCTAAATGATAATTTGAAATTGAAACACGGACACTGAATGGCTGCGTATAGGTTCATAGGTAGGTACTAGGCTATCGGCCCAAGGGCCTATGTAAGGCTAGCCAGCAAGGTACAACAGCTTACGCCACCCAAGAAAGTTATTTTCCTGTGCCACTGTCCAGCAGACACACAGAAGTGATCCCTGGGGTGTATTTCCTATTTCCCATCCACTCATCAAGATTTTTCTTGAACAGTGCTAATGAAGAACTTTGCTTGACATAGATGGGTAGCTTGCTCCAGAGTATAGGAAGTCTCTGGGACAGGAATCTATCCCTCCAGAGTATCCTGTTTATTGTGGTGACAAGGTTTAGGTCCCTAGAGCGCGTAGCTTGGAGGGATTGGGATTTCTTTAGGTGTAGCATGGCCAACAGCTCTGGATGTGACATAGCTTTATATGTTAGGCAGAGATCACCTCAGAGTAGGCGATATGCTATGGAGTAAAGCTGGAGTTTTTTGAGGAGGTCAGTGTAGGGCATTTGTTTGAGGCCAGTAATCCTCTTTGTGAGGTACTTCTGTGGCCTTTCCAGCTGCTGCAGATGTCTTGTGAGGTAAATTCCAAAAGGGAGCATTGTACTCTATAATGGGTCTAATGAGTGACGAGTAGAGGGGAACAATGACCTCTTTTTTCCTGGATGAGAACCCTTTTATGATGAGGTATGCCACGAAGAAGGACTTCCTGACTACTGTGGCGATGTGACTATCAAAGGAGAGACTACTGTCCACGTGGGTCCCAAGGTCTCTTATCACGCATTTGGTATTAAGTAGATTGCTGCCTATGTGGTAGTTCATGGGTACAGAGTTTTTACCAAAGGGGATGACACTGAACTTTTTGGCACTGAGCTTGAGGCCATGGCTCTGACACCAGGCATCTGTCTCAGTGAGGCCCTTCTGTAGGATGTCCACATCATTTGGAGACTTGACTATGGCTCCTAGTTTGCAGTCATCTGCGAACTTCATCAGCCAGAGGCCTTCTGTGTTAGCCTGTACTTCAGAGACGTAGATACCAAACAGGAGAGGTCCCAGGATGGAACCCTGTGGCACTCCACTTGTCACTGCCTTGAGGTCAGATTTGGAGTCTGCAACTTTTACAGTGTGGGTTCTGACAGTCAGCCAGATGGCAACACATCTTGTGACGTAGGGATTTATACCTAGTAGAACTAATATGTCTCTACAGCAAGACAGAGTAAATGCTTTTAACACCAAAAAGTGCAGGAATCCATTTTGCCATAAACATTGGTTACCACAGTGCCAGTTATAGCAGTGAAGTTAACAGCAAAATCAAACTGACCTTGGTGACAAGGATCTTGTTAATGAAACAGCAAAATCACACATCTGCACATACTGACAGAAATAACAATCAAGAATATTTCGAAAATCTCAAGGGTACACTACTAAAAATGGTGAGCTACTCTGTGGAATAATCACAACACAGTCACTAGCAATGAAACTACAAAAACATTCCTATAAAATATATGTTTCATTATTTTACTGTTTCATTAAGGTGCCTCTTTAAAGTACACAATGACACCCATTTAAGGAAATGAATATACTGTTTACAATTATGAAATTGTAAAAAGTGCAGTTTTGTACCCACAATAAATGTAGATGTTAGAGTGTTCACCCCGCTGCAGTCATCACACTTGGGTTATCCTGCCGTCAGGTGGTCCCGCAGTCGGCCTGAGTTCCAAAGTCTTGGTCCGGCGTCGGTTGCTGTCGCTTCTTCCCTGACGCAGAGCGCCAGGGGTATATAAGAGGCATCCAACGCCATTTTCTTGCCCCAGATGTCAGACGCCCCCAATAGGTAGGCAAAATATGTATATACAGCCAGATAAAAATAAAACAATACCTTTAGGCACAAGCAAATACACCACAGAGGTTGAATAGGATAGAGTGGTATAGATAAGTTCCACTAGTTCAGAGGGGATGGAGGGAGGATAACCTGGACTGCAGCAGGGTGAACACTCTAACATCTACATTTATGGTAGGTACAAAACTGTACTATGTTCATCGTGTTACCCTGCTGCAGTCATCACACTTGGGTTGAATCCCAAAGCTAAGGATGGGAGGTGGAGTTAAACAGGGTTAGAAGGAGCTAGTAGGCCCTGCAAAACTGCAGTGACAAAACCAGCTCTAGTCTTAGAATATAGAGGTAAGTGACAGTGTTTGGTGAAGGTGTGCACTGAACTCCAAGTTGCAGCTTCCAGAATATCCTTGGTTGGCACTCCCCTGAGAAAGGCTGCTGATCTAGCTGTAGCCCTGGTGGAGTGGGACCTAATGTTAGCAGGTACCGGTTTCCCATGATGCATGTAGCAGAAACGTATGCAATGCCCTATCCATTTAGAAATGGTCTGTTTTAAGATAGCTTTTCCTTCTGATCCTGTAGCATAGGCTACAAAGAGCAGGTCAAAATTTCTGAAAGCCTTAGTTTTATCCAAGCAGTAACATAATTGCCTGTGAATGTCCAAAGAGTGCAGGAGTTTTTCTCCTTTGTTCTGGGGATTTGGGAAAAAGGTGGGCAAATGAATGGTTTGGTTTAGGGCCACACTGGATACCACCTTTGGCATAAAGGAAGGGTTAGTTCATAGAGAGACTCTGTCTTGATGAAAAATGAGGAAAGGCTCCACTGCCATTAGTGCCTGTAGCTCTGAGACTCTTCTAGCTGAGGTTATTGCAAGTAGCAGGGCAGTTTTCCATGAAAGAAATTTTAAATCAGCTGAAAAAGCTGGTTCAAAGGGCGGCAGTGTAAGCTTTTCCAGAACAAAGCTGAGATCCCAAGTAGGTGTTGGTGCTCTCCTTGGCGGTCTTATGTTCTTAGCCCCTCTGAGGTAATGTCTTAGGAGTGGATGTGAGAATAAAGGAGGATCCGTGTTGTAATGAGCTGAAATTGCTGAGGCGTGGATCTTAATAGATGAAAAGGAAAGACCTTTGTGCAACATTTCAGTTAAATATTGTAGAATCTGAGGAATGTTTGGATCAAGGGGATTTTGGCCTTTAGCCTGGTTCCTGGCGCGAAATCTTCTCCATTTGTCTGAATAGGTTTTCCTGGTGCTGGGCCTCCTGGCCTCCAGAATGACATCCATATCTGCTTTGGATAGAGGTGTTGGCTGGTTGTTTAGGTAATTTGCCATGCAGCCAGGTTTAAAGTCTTGAGCTGGCTGTGTATAATCTGACTGTCTCGCTGGGTGAGGGATTTGTGGTAAAATCCATGGTGGGCCGTGGGCCATGTTCCTTAAAATTGGATACCAATGCTGGTGTGGCCAGTCTGGTGCAATGAGTATCATTTGTGGCCTCTCTAATCTGACTTTCAGCAGTACCTTTGCTAGAAGAGGCAGTGGAGGAAAGGCATACACTGTTAATGTTTTCCAACTGAATGAGGGGGCGTCCACTTTCCAAGCTTGTGGGTGGAATGTCCTTGTGCAAAATTTTTGAAATTGGTAGTTTTGGGGGCTTGCAAACAGATCTATGTCTGGGCGTTCCCATTTTTGAGCTATCATTGCAAATACGTGTGGATCTAGTTTCCACTCGTGTGGATCCATGATGTTTCTGCTTAGGTTGTCTGCCAATGTGTTTTTCTTTCCTGGCAGGAATTGTGCTTGTAATTGAACCTGGTAAGACAGTGCAGTGTTCCACAAGGTCATTGCTTGCCTGCATAGAGGGTAGGAATGTGTGCCCCCTTGCTTGTTTATGTACCACATTACTGTGTTATTGTCCATCTTTATTATTAGTTGTCCTGGGTGTAAGAGGTTCTTGAAAGCTGTTAGGGCATTCTGTACTGCTAGCATTTCTTTTTGATTGATATGCAGATGCCTCTGATCTGTAGTCCATTTGCCCTGAATGCGCTGTCCTGCCATGTGTGCTCCCCAGGCATAGTCCGATGCATCTGTTGTCAAAGTTTGCCTGGCTGTGGGTAACGTGAAAGGCCGACCCTTGTTGAAGTGACATGCCTGTGCCCACCATAGAAACTCCTGTTGAAGGCAGGGAATGAGTGGTATCTGTTTCCAAGCTGTGGCTGTGCTGAGTCCATACGCTTTTCAGGTACCATTGTAATTTCCTCATATGCAGTTTTGCAAATGGTATTAGTAGTATGCAAGATGCCATGAATCCCAAGGCCTGCAGAATTTTTCTTGCAGGGAGTTGGGTCTTTGTTGCCATTATTTTGAAATATTGAGTCAGCTGTTGTTTCTTGTCTGGCGTGAGATAAGCCATCTGGGCCATTGTATTCAAGCTGGCACCCAGGAATATTATGTTTTGTGAGGGCACTAGTTTTGATTTCTTTTCGTTTACTGTGTACCCTAGGCAACTTAGAAGGTGTTTGACAAATGCCAGATGCTTTAAAAGAATGTCCTTGCTTCCTGCTTGAATAAGGCAGTCGTCCAGGTATGGGTATATTTGAATTCCTCTTTGTCTGCAGTATGCAATTACTGGTGCCAGGCATTTTGTGAAGACCCTGGGCGCAGTAGATAAGCCAAAGGGCAGTGCAGAGAATTGATAATGCGTTGAACCTGCAATGAAGCGGAGGTATCTTCTGCAATTTTGTCTGACAGGGACAAGCAGGTATGCCTCCTTGAGGTCCAACGTTACTAGCCAAGCATTCTTGCCCAGCATGGGAGGAAGCTGCTGTAGTGTTAGCATCTTGAATTTTGGTACTTGCAGATAGGTGTTCAGAATTGAAAGATCCAGAATGGGTCTCCATGCTTTGTCCTTTCTTGGGACTAGAAAGAGTCTTGAGTAAAATCCTTGTCCTTGCTCCTGTGTAGGTACCTGTTGAATGTCTCTCATGTCCATGAGAGCTGTAATTTGTTTTTGTGCCTCTACCCATTGATTTGGTGGCAGGTTTGGCATTCCTTTTATCAATGATAAGGTATGAAAGTGGAATCTGTATCCTTGAGAGACAATGTCTAGAACCCATTTGTCTTTTGTGATGATGTGCCAGTTGTCTGCAAAAAATGCTAATTTTCCTCCCAAGGGAGCTGCCAGGAGAGATTTGCTTGGTAGTTTGAGGATTGAGTCATTGTGTTTGTCTTCTGCTAGCCGGGGGCCTGTCTTCTCCTCCTTTCTGGGTAGCAGTACCCCATTGGCGATGTTTGTAAGGGCCTTGTGACTGACCTCTGCCCCTTGGGCGTCTGTATTTGCCTCTCTGTGATCTGTCTGAAGCTGGAAAGGACCAGTTTTTCGTTGGCCAATTTCTGCTGAAACGAGGGGGTTGTACCTGCAAAAAATCCTTGACCATCTGCATAGACTTTGCCTTATCCTCCATTTTCTTTAAAACCTTTTCTGCTTTGACTCCAAATAATACATCCTGCTGTAAAGGTGCATCCAATAATTTTGCTTTAACATGATCAGGAAGGGTTTGTTTTTTTAACCAAGCATGTCTGCGTATAACAGAGCCAGTAACAGCTGCTCTATGGGAAGCTTCCAATGAATCAAATCCACATTGTAAAGTATGTTTGCCCACCTGTTCAGCTGCATGCAACAAATCCTGCATTTCCTTGAATTCAGACTGTTCAGTATGTGTGCTCATTTTTTTGTTTTAATTAAGACATTAGGAATTGCTGACATTTCAGCATGTGGAACTGACAATTTAATGCTCTCATAGCCAGAGTTGCTGAGGTGTATATTTTCTTTCCCCATCTATCTAGGGCTCTGGAATCCCTTTCAGAGGGCACATGATTTTTAGCCATAGAAGCTTTAGCTGCCTTAGGACCCTGGGAAATTGTTTCTGGGTCAGCCACAGGGCTTTTATAAAGGAATTTGTGTGAGTCAGGTACTCTGTAGTATCTGTCTGGTTTGGCTGGAGCAGGAGGTAGAGAGTCTGGATTTAGTCTAGACTCCAAGTAAACATCATCCACAATATCCAAAACTGAAGGGATAGCCACTGGTCTGTGCTGGGGTAGTAAAAGGAACTCTCGGAGCCTTTTCTTAGAATCAGAGTAGTCCTGGCCTTCCCAGTGGAAATGTTCCCTCATGGTATGTAAAGTTTCACCAAAGGAGTAGTCGTCAGGGGGAGATCCTAGTCTTCAGCATCAGAGTCTTCATAAGGTGGAAAAGTGTAATCCTGTTCCTCAGAAGAATCTGAGGAAATTGAAACCTGGTCAGAGGAAACATAATCCTCCTCTTGTCTTGGTCTTTTATCAGGAGGGGGATGGGAACCCCTGATTAGGGTAATCAAATCTTCAGTCATCTTAAGCATCTGTTTCTTAGGCATGGAGCCTTGAACTGTAGACTGATGTACAGTCTTCTTTGGTTTTAAAGGAGTTTTAAGCTTAGCATAAGATTTAATGGTGAGTGTAGTCGGTCTGAAGACACCTTCTGCAACCGGAGGTGTTTCCACTGCACCGGGGTCTACTTCTGCTCCGGTGTCGGAAAGGCCTAATGAAGATGGCTGCGTCGGCCTAGTAGACTCCGCTTGAGAATCCGCATGCTGTCTGGGGTTCCAGTTCTGCGGGCGTCAGGGGCTGCATAGGCGCCTCACTGAAAACCGGAGAACCGGCGACAGGCCCAGCAGAGGCCTCGGAGTCTGGCTTATTCCTAGGCTGCCTGTCCTTATCCTTGCGTTTTTTATGCATGCCGGTCGTCGGCTGCTCCGACGACATGGTATAATTAAATTTCCTACCAAAGTAATGTCGTGCGAAATCAAAACAGCATTTGATAGTTCTTAAACCTAGCACAAAACCGACAACCTGTGACGTCGTTGTCTGGGCCTAGGCAAGGAATACAATAGGAATGGAAGTCCTTATGAGGTATTTGCTTCCCACAAGAAATGCAATTGTTAACTTTTTCTGACTTCGGACTGAGGCAAGAAAAGGTTCCCCAATGGGGTACTTAGCTTTATTGAAGACTTCGGAATGAAATTCGAATCGAAAATCTCAGGTGTCAGCCGACCGGCACTTGCAAACTGCTTCTGCTTCGGGCACCGCGCCACAAGAAAGACTGGAGAAAATGGCGTCGGATGCCTCTTATATACCCCTGGCACTCTGACGTCAGGGAAGAAGCGACAGCAACTGATGCCAGACCAAGACTTTGGAACTCAGGACGACTGCGGGACCGCCTGACAGCAGGATATCCCAAGTGTGATGACTGCAGAAGGTTAACACGATGAACATCATAAATCCTACGAAAAGTAATAATACCCTTTTTATGGGATCATATTAACTCCATTTAACATTTGATTTCTTTTTCCTCATGATTACTGGTTCCTTGGCTAACAGCAGCAAGGAAAACAGAGGTCTGCTACTGTTTTAATATCATTTATCTTGCTAATTCCATGACAATAACTGGGCAAAAGGAAGCACTGAACTAATGGTCTACGTATAAAATATGCCCGGCACCACAGGACCCGGAAAAACAGTAACCAATGTAGCTGGAACACACTGTGCGCTAAATACCAGAACAATAAAAGTTTATAAAGAGAACTTTTATTAGAAACCAATATAAACAAAGCGCTTTCGCTCGGGTAATACCGAGCTTTATCAAGGTGAAACAAGTACTGCTTCACTTGTAGGCTTTAAATAGACATCTCCAAGGTCACATGACCTCATTAATTAAACCAATAAAATATTCAATCACCATTTTAAAAGACAAGCACATTAGCCTCAAACAGTATTAATAAATTCCTTTCCTGTAAGTAAAAAATTTTTTTTTTAAAAAACAATTCTTATGAAACAAGATACTAGTTTAAAAATATGGATATAAATATGTCACATTAGTTTTTCAAATAAAATCATAGCACAAAGTGACATTGAATATACATATAACAATAAACATAATCACAACAATAGTCTGCTAAAATCATCTCACTACGTACATACTATGCTACTGTTATGGTCCAAAACTACTGTAAACCTAACAACCGCACTGAATATAGCCAAGTGTAGAGCTGTGATAAAATAACACTATTCTACTAATCCCCATAGATCAAATGTACATACTTATTTAACTCTACAAACGAGCTTGCCTTAGCTACAGAACACTATTGATATTAATATTTTCATTCGAACCGGGAAACCTGCTGGAGTCCAATTTCAATTGCCAAAATAGTTCCCGGTACTCCAGCCTGGTTTCCCAACTGCCACCCCTGATGTCTGGTGTAATTTGTTCGAAAACCATAAATTTTAAATGCATGTTCTCACAAAGCAAAGAATGCTTATAAAATGCATTACTCTCTTTACGGTTAGCAATGTCATTAAAATGCTCATAGACCCTTCTCCTTGGAAATCTTTCAGTTTTGCCCACATAAAACCCATGACATGTTTCACAAAACCCTAAATATACTACACCCTTCGTTCCACAATTAAAATATTTAGTGGGGGTGTACTTAAACTTCCTAGAAGGGAGATGAAAAACCCCATAATTTAACATAGCGTAACATTGTTTACAGCTCCCACATGGGTATGTGCCTAGTTTCCTGTTAACCCTGTTTGGTTGTATATCGTGCTTAACCTCCAACAGTTCTTTTAAGTTTATGTCTCTCTTTCTGACCAATTCAGAGATGGCACTACTATGAGGAAAATGGTAAATTTCCCATTCCACTCTGTACAGCGACCTCTATTCAAAACGTTCAAAGTTTCAAATCTTCAATCATATGGTCTAGGCCATATAATGTTTGGTTTTGAAACTTTGATAATCTGACAAGGACCTATATTATATCAATTTTAAGACTTTACAAAAAGTAAAGATTATTCATCATATTTTTATTTTATGCTTACTCATGACTTAATATATTCATTATTATTGAGTTTTGAAGTGATTAAGTGCCACAAACAGATTAAGCTAAGTATATGATATAACACTGGCATTCAAATTATACTGACACACGAAATGTTAAGCATTTACTCAATGAATGCTAACAGCCTGAACCATCCTTCCAAACATTCGACTATCTGTACAACTTACAGAAATACTCAGTTTTACAAAATACAGCTCAAAAAAGCTCACTAACCTTGACAACTTTACACTACAGAAAAAGAATAAAGCAACGCTCTAGTTATAGGTGACTAGACTGTAAGACATACAGATGTACCTCTTAACAGGCTGAACAAGGAAAGCGTGATGCCTGGTTGTCTGTCTGGTGCCATGGTATGTCAGCTCATATAAGCTCTCAAGTCCTTGAACAGCAGGTACCAGTATGACTCTGTCATACTACATGTGGGTGTCGATGACTTGAGCTGTACCTCCCTGGACTATATGACAAGTAACATGATGGAGCTCTCAGATTGTCTCTCCAAGGCCAATATGAGCCTAGCAGTGAGCAGCATTCTAGGATGATGTCGCAATATGAGCCAAAAATAAATTACTTCAATAATTGGCTTAGTTTCTAGTGTCACTGGAAGGAGGTTGAGAGGACATGATTGACAGATCACACTGCTTCACCAAGGTGGGCTTGCACCTTTCCTCTCTAGGGTTTCGAATATTAGCAAAGACATTATTCACCACCTACAGAGCCTTTTTTTCATAATGCCAACTAGACATACATACCAATATAATGAAAAAAACACACACACAAAAAAAAAGGAAAAATATGAAAGTGTTGCTGATCACTGCTAGAAGCCCAAACAAGAAACTCTGATCCTTATAATTCACCCTGGAGGAAAGCAGTTGTCTGTACAGTGACTTGAAATATGGTTTAAAATGGTGGAAAGTACAACAGCAGTGCATACCTTCCATACTTTTAGACCACCCACTGTGCAAGAAAGAAAAAAAAAGGTGGAGGTGCCTCAACCTTCATTCAGAGAGAGAGAGATGCATCAAGGCTGATTAAGCAGCATAATGCTAGAGCATCATGTCCACATCACCATTAGAAAGATCCCTTTCCATACATTAGCTAGCTATAGGACTTTCTCTATGACCCAAGAAAGCCACAATGCCTATCTACAAGAATTAGACTCACACAATATTAAACCCAACATCATTTTCACGGGTGATCTAAACTATACAAATACAGACTGGGAAACCTATACCACCACTAGTGCACAAATGCAGAGATTCCTGTGATTCCGGGTGATCTAAACTATCCAAATACAGACTGGGAAACCTATACCACCACCACTAGTGCACAAACACAGATTCCTGGACTTTGTCGGTACAACCCTCCCCTAGCCCCATACCCCCAGAACAACCAGTCAGAGTACCCACTAGGAGGAATAACATTGTAGACCTTGTCCTTACTAATATGAGGGCATCTTGCACCAGCCCTTGTGTATCTATGCAGCTTGTTAGGTCTGACAATAAAGCAGTCACCTTTTAAAACTGAACACAGGGGCCGCTTCTGCCCCTGGTACATTTAAAAATTCCTCCAAGACAAACTACCCACTCCTATGAAATACAGTGGCATTCTTCAAACACCCATACAGTTAATGCTACTGAATGACATCACTAACTACAACAGCATGTAAACAGCTGCATAGATGCAACTGTACCCATTAGAAAAAGAGAAGGCATACCACAAAAACAACCCCCCACCCCATGGAAATTTAATAGCAACAAAGCTTTACAATAAAATAAAGCAATTATTAGCTAAAAGAAGAGAAATACCCAGAAAGATACAGCCCTTGTCATTACATTAGACAAGTAATTCAGGTGAATAATCAAATATACCACAGCCAAGTCTGAGGCGAAAATAGCCACCCAAGGCAAAGGACAACCATAAGGCCTTCTTTAGTTATGTTTGTAATCTCAGTAAAATAAAACAATAATGCAATGAGCTGAATGTAAACAATATTACCTACCGTAAAGCTGAAGGCACAGTTAACCTACTTTGCAATAAATTCAGCTAAAACTCTCCTCCTGCCCCCATTTCTCTCTCAAAAAATATTTGAGACAGACACGTCAGCAGCAATCACACAAGACCAAGTCTTAACATTGCTATCAAAAGCAAAAGATACTGCATCAATGGGTCCTGACGGTATCTCAAGAAGCATCTTGAATGCCATGAAACATGATTTAGAAACAACTCAACACTGTTCAACCCTAGTCTCCATACAGGTTTTGTACCAACTGAATGGAAAACGGCAACAGTTAATCACCTTCATAATGGAGGACCTTCCACATAACCGCCCAATTACAGACCTGCAAGTCTGACCAGCCTCATGTGCAAAGCCACAGAAAGAATTAGCATAGAATTAATCAATAAGGACATAGGGGAACCTCCAAACACTGGACTCATCTTAATTTGCATTCGTCAAAGGCAGGTCATCCTCAAATCAACCTGATGGACTTCCTGTTGAAAAGACCACCAAAACACTGGATGGAGGTAAAACTGTATACAGTGCCTACCTCAACTTGGCCAAGGGTGTTGACACAAGTCCCTTACTCAGGCATAGGTAAAAGCTTGAAAGGGGTTATTCCTAACTAATCGTCACCCAATGGATTGCCAACTGGCTCACAGAAAGGATGTAGGAGATAAGGGAAGGTACCTCCGCAAGAACAGTGGAGTCCTACAGGGACCTCTTCTAGTCTACATCTACTTCTCAGAGGTAAAAGCCAATAGCAAAGAGCACTGTCTAAGTTTGCAGATGACTGCAAGCTAAGAGCAATGATCAGATTCTTCAAAAGACAAACCCATCCTACAGAAAGGCTTGTTTCAAACAAATAACTAGTGTCATACTAGTGGATTGAAGCCAAATGTAAAAATGCATTATACTCTGCACTGTATGTTTGACTCTCCCAGGGAACTACCACATTGACAAAATCTCCTTAAGAGGTGACTAAATAGTTCAGGACAGTGACCTAACGTTTGACCAGCATGTGTCCACTGGTAAGGAAGTCCTTCCATACTGCTCAGCTCATCAGCTCAAAAGCAAGAGGATTCCTTCTAGATCTGGGGATATAGTCACCCCCCCCCCTTAACTCAGCCCTCATTAGGCTACTCATTGAGTATATTGCCCTTTTGGCATTTATCTGTCAAGGCACATGCAACAACCAGAATGCTCAGATATACCTTACAAAAAGGATAGGAGGCCTAAACAACATACCATACATGACCACCTCACAGCCCTATTTCTACATTTGGTCTCTTACACAATGCTAACAGATGACCCGTGTCTAGCATTCAAGGCATCATCTGACCAACTAATGGTAGACTTACTTCACTTCCACAAGTCAGATACTCTATCCAGGGACCTAAACATCTTCTGCAACAGTAACTGAATGGTTTGGGGGGACAGGTACATCTCTCACAGGGGATACGACTGCTTTGTAACAGACTCTCCATCTATGCAAACCAAAGCTCATCCCTGACCACATTCAAGTGTAACTTGGATCAATGGATGAGAAATAGGAAATTTACCCCATGACTCCTCCCAATAATAGACAAACGCAGCTCCTGAATGCTTTATCCCAATGCATGGGTTTACTCCAAATCTCTAAGTTTTGATCTAGTAATTATCACTAGAGTAATTCTTCCACATACTCACAAGAAACCCTTATTCTGGAGGATTTCAACCTAGACTGGTTCACCTGCATATCAGAACCACCAAGTAATCTAATAAATCTCCATGGCTACCAGCAGCTAGTCCAAATTCCAACTAGATGTGATAAAAAATCTAAAAGGGAATCCATCCTTGACTGGGTCTTAACTAACAACCCCACATTGTACCCCCACGCAGGCAGTCTTCCCTGACACCTTAAGTGACCACAACATAATATACCTTTTACGTAGTAGAACAAGCATATGCAAAACCACTAACTATATATCCACTAGAAACATACAAAAAATTCTCTCCTGAGGTCCTCAATACTTTACTCTGTAACTGTGACTGGACCCCCCTAAAAACCCTCCCACTTGACCAGGCTGTAGCATATTTCAATAAAACATTTCTACAACACCTAGACACTGTCGCTTCATTGCCCAAAATCAAGGTAAGAACCTCTACAAACCTCTGGGCTCAGTAAAGAAACCAAACAAATCCTCAAGTCCAGAGACACTGCCTGGCTTAAAGAAACACAAAGCTTAACTAAGTACCAAGAACTGCGCAACCGTGCAAAAAAAAATGCATTAGGCTGGACAAAAAATCGTACTACACGACATTACAAACTAAATACTAACACAATCCCCAAAGATTTTGGAAAAATCTAAACCAACTACTAAAATCCACCCAAAAGGCTACCCCCAAACCAACCACCCCTGACACTAAAGTTCCCACTGAAACACAATTCAGCTCCCAGTTTGTGAACTTAATTCTATCCTTAGTATCACAGACAGTTCCTTCCTCACTACCCCCCCCAACACAAATAACACTAATACAAGCTTTACCTAAACAGTTTCCACCACTTCAATCAAAAGCATGCTCTCCAATCTAAAAACCTCATCAACAGCAGCGGACCTACTCTCCAGCTATTTCTTGAAACTCACAGCAGATGCTATTGCTATCCCAATCCCCACTCTCAAACAGATCAATTGTTGAAAACTATGTGCCCAAACTCTGGAAAATATCTTATGTTACAACCATACATAAAGGCGGGACCTCCACTACACTTAATAACTACAGACCCATTGCTTTACTCTCCCCCCTGGCCAAAATCCTAGATAAATGCATCCATACCCAGATGCTAAAATATCTCCTAGACAGCAACATCCTGTCACCTACTCAGCATGGTTTCAGACCTGCCCATAGTACCACTACAGCCCTCCTCTGCTTCACAGACACAGCAAACTGTCTCAAAAATGAAGGCCTGTAGGTGTCAACTCTTTCTTTGGATATGTCCAAAGCATCTGACACAGTCTTGCACCAAATCCTGCTAAACAAACTAAAGCAATATCACCTATTAAATTCCACTCTTACCTGGTTCCAAAGCTACTTAACTGACAGGTACCAAGCTGTGAAATGGGAAAATTCTCTCTCTCCTCAGCTGCCCATAACTATAGAAGTCCCACAGGGTTCTATCTTAGGACCACTACTATTCACAATCGTCACAAATGACCTCCATACCTCCACACAGCATGCATCTATCATTCAGTATGCACATGACACTACCTTAATCTGCGCTGCACAAAACATTCCCACCCTCCTGCAAACAACTCAACTTGCATTCTCTGACATTGAAAACTACCTTACCAAAGCCCAACTTATCCTCAATCCAAAGAAAACTCAGCTTATGATTATAACCAGTTCTAACAAAAACACTGATAACAGTCAATTCACTATCTACACTACAAATGCTACTCCGATCGCTCCAGTGGGGCTATTGGGAATAAACATAGACTTTCACCTAAACTTTGATAGTCATCTATTAAAAAAGTACATGCCAAACTGGGATCACTCTACCGTATCAAACCATTTCTTACCAACAACACAAGATCAGCCATTGCTCGACCCCAACTTCTATCCACCCTACTCTATGCATCTCCTATTCTGACTAATCTCAACAAACCTGAACTAAGCAAAATGAAAGCCTGCTGTTACAGAATTGCCCACTTTGCTGCAAACTGCTCATATAGAACTCATCACTGTACTGCTTTGCGACAGCTTCACTGGCTTGAACTGTCCAACCTCCTAACCTACAATCAGCTCTGCCTCTGTCATTCGATCTATTACCTCCCCAATAAGTGTCCTGCCCTCAAAAACCTAGTACATCATCACTCAGCCAAAAGGTCTCTTAAATCATCAAGCACACTACTACTAGAAGTCACCAACAGCTACAATAGCTTTGCAGATGCACTATATAGTAGTTCAGTGGCTAAAAAATGGAACTCTGTCCCCCACTAGCATTCAAAACACATCATCCAAAGCCTCCTTTAAAGACCTTATCAGGCAACATCTCAAGCAAAGTTGGCAGTGTCATGATTGCACCCCAGGCTAGTGAAAGCGGGTAGGGTACACATACTAAACCTAGAGTACTTGATAATAGTTTTCACTCTTACAAACACTGGCTAATATACAATGTATGTACTGTACCTGTGTACTATGCATGTATTCTACCTATGTTCCAAATTTCAGCTGTACACCACAAATATATTAATTACCTTTATTTTTAAATTAATATTTTTTGCTTGTTCTCTCCACTGTAACTGCATACCACTATAAAAACATGTCTTTTGTAATTTGTCTGTATACTGATCATGTCTAAATAACTAAATGCATCTGCAATTTTTCTATGTGGAGCTTTTCTCCCCGGGCCTCTGCTAAAAAAGGGCCTTTTCGGCTCAGTCAGACACCCCCAGTTAACAAATGTAAAATAAATAAATATAAATACAGATCAAGACAAGGGTTAGGTGCATCTAAAATCCTACTGGATAGATTCATTTCAAGCACCACAAGGCATAATTGGCTAGGCATAAAATGTCTCCACAAAGACATTTAGTCTAGTACTAACCTATGAAAAAATATTCACAAAAACAAAAATAGCTCCAGGATCTGTTAACACCCCTTCTGAATGTTAAAGATGTTTAAACATCCATCAGCACTTCATATTCTGAAACCTTCCCATCTATGTGGCAACACTAAAATGTACAATGTTAGCATATCAAAATCTTGATAAAACTAATCCCATGTTAAAAGATGAGCAAAAACCTGTGACTTAACTACTGCATCACCTTTCCACTAAATACAGACAAAAGTTACAGCCAGTACAGTTAATTAAGATTTACTTAATGCAATCTCTTACCTTATTTTCCCTATCAATAGGTGTTCATTCCACACAAAAAGATGTCACATCAAATAATTTATAACCAACAATTTGAAGCTTCAGATCCAGCTTTTCTGACCATCAAGAAAGATTCTAACACGATAAACAGGCAGTTAAATCTATGCCTCACGTTAAAAAATGCATATACTTCAACAATTACCCTAATGATACCAAGACTTAGCATGTATGGGCATATGTTACTATAATGGCAAAGGCTACACGAGATACTGCTCAACAAAGAGTAGGGCAAGGCTGTTTAATGGCTCCCTCATCATTTATCTTGGCAACAGAATCCCCATTAAGCTACACTCCCATCAATTAAAACATATGGCCTACAGAGATCTCTAAATCCTCTCAAAGATTTTTACATTTACATAAGACAATCTTCTCTAAAATGTCTCAAATGTCCAAAAATAATATGCAGCTTTAAGATGGCACAAAAGATAGCGTTGACTACCAACTAATGGGTAAATTAACACAAACCTAAAATGCTACACACCTTGGTGCAAGACAGCCCCCCCCCTCACAAAAAAAATTTAAAAATAAAAATCACCTTAGATGGTGGAACACTACTGATGCCTTCCCGACCCTAAGTACAAATCTGGAATCTATTATCTGATATTTCCAATAAAAAAAGCAAACTTTGGTCTCAATTTCCTTTATAGTTCAAACTTCTATAACTGATAAATTCCCTTTCAAGCAATAATTTTTCTTATCATCAAGAAAGATTACACCCTAAAGAGAGAGACAAACATAATACAACACAAAAAGATACCAAACTTTTCTCTCGCATTTATCACAATTTTCTGAAGGACTATCCATTCAGAAAACCAGGGTGATTCTTGAACGGCAAAAAACACTTACCTGTTTATTTCCATCAACAATGGTAGTAGATGGGACAATATCCAAAAATTTAAGCCACCAAGGATTGAAGTAATCCCGATCAATATTTACTGCAGAGCCAACTGGAACCTGAAAAAGGTATACACAAAAATTATTTAATACATATCCTATGTTAGCATAATTGAGCCTGCTGGGACATTAATCTGTTTTTTATTTTTATTTCTTTTGGGGGGGGGGGGACCCAAACTAATCACTCAATGTCATACTCTGCCACCACCACTTCTTGCTTCAGGAACTGAAGCAGCTTTTTCTTTTCATGCTGTATTTATGGGCAAATGGTCGCAGTTACTGTGGAGTGAATATTTACTTTCTGACTTGGATATGCACTTACGATGGAAGATCTTTTTAGATTTTCATTCAGTGTATGTTCATGAGGAGCAAGTTTGGGAGTTTTTGCTGGCTAATTGTGCCAATGTTTTTTTTTTCTGTTTCTAAATCACTGAATTCTGAAGTGGAGGGAGTTTGGGAAGGGGCTTGGGTTGCTTTACATGTACACTTACCGGGAGTTTATTTCTGGGCAGAAGGGTGTTTTATGTTATTCTGGGCAGCCACATTTTTTTTTGTGGCGATTTGACTCATATGTTGACTGCTTGCCCTTCTTGGTGTTGTATGAGATGTGGTTCAACTGACCATTTTATCAAGATTTGTCCTACTCATTGCCAGTATTGTGCGGGACCCCCTAACTTGGTCAGACTGTTTGACTGTTTTTCCAGTGGTTGGTCATGGTGTTTCTAGTGCTCCTGTGGCTTCATTTTTGGATAGTGCTGCGTCCGCTGATGTCTCCAGAGATTCATCTAGGTCTTTGGCTGGGGAGGAGGTTTCATTACCTGCAGTGGCTTTAGTTTACCCCCTGGTTGTGGTTGGTGTCCCTCCTTCTTCAGCAAGGGTGTTGCAGCCTGTGGATTTTCCTATGTTGGATCTTCTTGATCCCAAGGACTCTGTTCCTAATGTTTTGGTGGTGGACCCTTTGGATTCTGCTTCGCTTTCTCCTGGTGAGGGTCCTAGCACTAGTGTGTCTTTTGTGGAGTTTTCCATTGGTGATCCTGATTTCTCTATGAGCACTGAGGACTCTCAGGAGTTGGGCAACAGTGCCCCAACACCAATGTGGTAGGTGTAAACGTCTGAAGAGATTGGATTCATCTCTGGATCCTGTGGTATTTAATGACTAATGTCTCTTAGTTTTTGTAATGTTAATGGGATGTTGTCTTTGTCTGTTGGCTGGTGGTTTTTGATTGGGTGTCATCCTTGCAGCAAGATATTACTTGTCTAGTGAATGTTGGTCTTCTTTCAAAAGATCAGTGTATGCAGTGGGAATGTTTATGGGAAGATGGTCATGTTTGGTCTTTGGGGGTGGATAAACATTCAGGCATTTTGGTTTTGTTTACAAGTCCTTTGTGGGGGTTAGGGATGCTTAGTATATCTTGTCTGGAATGGCTTTGTTACTTGATTTGCTTTGTAAAGGGGGGGGTCTTTGTTAGGTTAGTGGTTATTTATGCCTTTGTGGGTGTCACTGATAGATGTGCTATGCTTCATATGCTGTGTAATTATTTTTTTTGACAGATTGCCCTCTTCCTTTTTGTGGGGATTTCAATTGCCATTTGAATCGGGGTCCTTCTCGAAAGGAGTGTGATGTTCAGGTTTGCTTTGTTCTTTTGTGTTTGGCTTCTTTATGGACTAGATGTTCAGATGTTTATACTTCTTTTCATGAGGACATGCAAACAAGGGTGGATTATTGTGGTTTTCTCCTTCCTTTTTTTTTTGGTCAGCATTCTCTTCTTTTTTTCTTGATTTTCACTGATCATAAGGCTTTATCTTTTGTTTTTGGTCCCTCTCCCTTTATTAGTAAGGGTAGGGGGTTGGTTTGTTATGTGGTTCCATGGTTGGATACCACCACCTAGGAAGAAGTATAACTTGAATTGTGGTCTGATCATTATTCGTTGCTTTCTCTGTATCCTTCCTATTCTACTTGGTAGTTAAGGTTTAAGGCTAAATTTGTTTCTGGTTATGTGTTGTTTGCTAGACGTTTTCATTTTCAGTTTGAGTTTACCTCTCTTGCCTATTCTTTTCATTTGAATATTGGTATAGATAATTATTAGGCTTTGGTTCACTTGCATGCAGTTTATGACTGTAGTGTGGTTCGTGTGTGATCTGTAAATTAGCTCACTCCTTTTGGGCGAGGGGGAAGGAGTTTTTGCCATTTGTGGGCAAGAGAGTCTAGAAAAAGGAGACTTTTATTGACAGTTTGCTAAGGGATGATGATGGTGTGGCTCGTAATAAAGATGGTATTCTGCAAATTGTTCATGATTATTTGACTTCTCTCTATGCTGAGACATCTGATTTGGCCATTAATCGGCCTATTCCTCTTATGCCTTCTTCCTTTCGTGTTGCTCTTGATGCTCCTGTTTCATTGTAGGAGGTTAAGAATGCGATCTCTCTTTTGTCTGGTAGGGATACTGTTCCTAGAATGGATGGTCTTTCTTATCGTTTTTATAAAAGTCTCTTGGATGTTCAGTTGATGACTGTGGTGGCTTTGTTTAATGAATGGTTGCATTGTGGCATTCGTCCTTCTGACTTTCTTCGTATTTCTTTGAAGTTTCTTTGGAAAAAGGGGGATTGTCGGTTGTGGCCTAATTGACTGCCTATTTCTTTGTGTAATCTAGATTATAAGCTTTTTTTGGAAGGTTTTGCAGATGTGTCTGTTTACGGATGCATTTTTTGTTGGATCGTTGTATTTATGGCATTTTTGGGTCAGCCTTTGGGGGATTTATTATTAGTTTTTGAAGTCTCTTTTTTGGTTAAGGCTTTTGATAATGTTAGGCATGGTTGCACGCCATTTTATGTTCTTTTGGTCTTGGTCCTTTGTTTCTTGGTTGTATTTCTTCTACTTATTTTTCTGCCTTTATAGTACCTACTGCTAATGGCTGATTGGAGTCTGTTGTTCCTATGCATAATGGAGCTCGTCAGGGCTGTCCTTTGAGCAGTTATTTGTATACTTTGATGGCTGGGGCAGGATTTTTCAAAGTACGTGTGCAGTTGTCCTTTATTTTTCTTGTGTGGTGGTTTTGGCTCCTCACTTTCTTTCCTATGCTGATGATGTTAATGTTGTGACAGAGTCTTCTTTTGTTTTATTCAGTTTTCTGGATTACCTTTTGGGGCTCTCTTTGGTGGGTCTTTCGTTTAATTTTTCTAAGTCCTCTGGTTTTGCTTCTATTGGTGTGCCAGCACTTCGTGGGATTTGTTTTTCCTTTCAAGGACTTATTTTAGGGGTGCTTTTTGGCATTTACTCCTTTGCATCTAGTGGTTGTGATGTTGCCCTTTCTTGTGCTTGCACTTTTGGTGTACTTTTCCACTGTCATTCTCTAAATGGGTGCATCTTTTGAATGCTGCTTTTCTCAGTATGTTGGGTTATGTTTTTCGGTGTATTTTTCCCACTTTGTTGGTCTTCTCATTTGCTTGCTGCTGTCCATAGGTTCATAGATTAACATAAGGATAACTGCTCTTGTGTGCTGTTTTAAGCCTAGCCAATTACCCCATGTGAGAATCAAACCCTGTACCTTGTGTCTAAGAGGTAAACACCTTAGCCATTATGCCAACCTCCCACCTGTTTTTATATTTTTGGGGGGTACTGTTTTGAATCCTGTTGGAAAGGGGATTTTGTATTCCCCTCCTAAGAGGAGTGTTTTCCTCTTTTACATCCTATTTTGTTTCTCCTCCAGAGAGGAGTGTTTTTCTCTTTTGCATCCTGTTTTCTTTCCTCATAGTTTGCTTCTTTTTCCTGTGTTGAGGCATTTGGAGGGAGCTGGCTTCTCTCTTTTGGGCTGTCTTCTGCCTGCATTATCTAAGCTTTTTTGGCCTGCCTGTTTAGCTGCTAAGAGGTCTTGTGGTGTACCCCAAGAAGAACTTAGAGACATTCAGATGGTGTTGCTGCATTTGTGTATCTTGCACTCGCTTCTTCCAGCCACATCATGCATCACATGAGTCTTTATTGCAGACTTTTCATGCAATTGATGGTTACTTTGAATATTCTACACACACTGCTAGGTTTATGTTCTTGTAGGAAGTGTTAGGTTTGTATTCCTCATTGGAAGGATTTTCTTTGGCGATGTTCTTTGGACAGGTTGCCACTTCATGCTTCTTTGGTTTATCGGTCTTTGGAGTTACTCTCCCATTTTTGTTCTGACTGCAAAGGCTTGGAGACTTCTGCATACATCTTCCTCCACTGTAGGGAGAGTGGCTGGACTTTGGGAAGGAGTGCGTTGTACTTTTCCACTTGCTCATTTATTTCCCATTACCCTGGAGAAATGTCTTTATGGGAATTATGACTGTCCATGGACTGTTGCAGTTGCTTGTGCTGATTTTCTGTTGGTATCTGGCCTTCGCCTTTTATGGGCTGCTCGTTGCCTGGAAGCTTGAACTGCAAAAGTACTTCCAGTGGCTCACATGCATCGACATCTTAGACTGTGGTTGTGGCAAAAGGGCTGGGGTGGATGACTTTCTTAGTGATTTACTGGGGTAGTATTCAGTGCATTTCTTTGGGGTACAGTTATGTTTTATATTTTTCTTCTTCGTTTACTGTTGTTTTCTTGCTTTTTGTACTTTTCTTTTGTGATATGTAATTATTTTTATGTTTTTTCTATGTTAATTTACTATATAATATATGGATTACTCCTCATAGTATAACAGAAGTGTTTAACACAGCATACATCACTATCAGATAATGTATTGTGACTTTCTGGAATCAACCAATATCAATGTAATTCAGAGAAATGCTGAGCAGAATTTGTTCAGGTAATTAATAAAATATAAGGTGGTTTCTGCTTAACATCTACTTGTTGCTCAATGGGAGGGAGAGCTGGAAAGACATTTAAACACATTACTGTCTATTTCAACTCTGTCATAAATTTAGTTCTTGTTTTATTCTTCTTCAAAACTACAAATCTACAGTTGTCAAATCTTAAGTAAGGTTTATGTATGAGACTTCAGTTCATGACCAACCAAACATTACTGTGACAGAGAAAGTACAGTTGTGTACACTTACCATAAATGTAGATGTTCGAGTGTATTCACTGTTGCAGTCATCACACTTGGGTTATCTGCCTGCAGGTAGCCCTCAGTCGGCCTAAATACCACAGACTTAGTATTTCTGCGTTGGTTGCTGTCACCAGGACTGACATCAGGTCGTCAGGGGTATAAAAACAGGCAGCCGACACCATTACATCAGTTTTTCTTGTCCCAAATGTCAGGACACCCCAAAAGTGAGCTGAGTTATGGTGGAGGAAACACCACCAGTAAAAAGTAAATACCAATACCCATACCCCTGAAAATGGGGAGGGGGGTAAACGGCCTAGAGAGAATAAGAAGATATATTATATATATATATATATATATATATATATATATATATATATATAGAGAGAGAGAGACAGACAGTGTGTCCTGGGGGTTGGAGGGAGGGAAACCAGGACTGCAACAGTGAATACACTCGAACATTTACATTTATGGTAAGTGTACACAACTATACTATGTTCTTCTTGTTTCACAGTTGCAGTCATCACACTTGGGTGGATTCCCAAAGCTGAAGAAGGGTGGAGGCAGTCAGGAAGAGTTAGGGCTGGCTAGAATGCCCTGCAGGACGGCTGCTGCAAAGCCTGCCCTGGATATGGAGAAGATAGGCAAATGGTAGTGCTTGGTGAAAGTGTGTACTAAACTCCAGGTAGCAGCTTCTAGGATGTCTCTGGTAGGGACTCTCCTGAGGAATGCAGTAGAGGTAGATGTTGCCCTAGTGGAGTGTGTTCTGACCCCCTGTGAGGTTGGTTTACCCTGGTGCTTGTAGCAGAAATGGATGCAATGCGCTATCCATTTGGATATAGTTTGCTTAAAAATGGCCTTGCCCTCTCTGCCCCAGTTGCAAAGCTGACTAATAGTTGGTGTGATTTTCTGAAGGCCTTAGTCCTATCCAGGGAAAATCTGAGCTGTTTGTGCAAGTCCAAGGAGTGCAAGATCCTTTCCCCTTTATTTTGAGGATTAGGGAAAAAGGTTGGCAAATGTATGGATTGATTCAGAGCCACACTGAACACGACTTTAGGCATAAAGGAAGGGTTTTTCCTGAGAGACCCTGTCAGCATGGAAAATAATGAAGGGTTCCACAGCCATAAGTGCTTGTAGTTCAGACACTCTTAGTTGAAGTGATGGCTAGAAGCAATACTGTTTTCCAAGAGAGGAATTTTAAGTCTGCTGATGCTGCAGGCTCAAATGTTGGACGTGTGATCTTTTCCAGTACAAAGTTAAGGTCCCAAGCAGTGGTGGGTGCTCTCCTTGGTGGCCTTAAGTTGTTTGCCCCTCTCAGGAACAGTTTGATAAGAGGGTGCGAGAAGAGAGGTGGCTCAGTGTTGTAATGGGCCAAAATGGCTGAGGCATGAATCTTAACGGAAGAGAAGGACAGGCCCTTGTGGAGTAGATCTGCTATGCACTCCAAAATTAAAGGCAGGGACAGCAGAGTTGTGTCCTCTCCTTTAGCTAGACTCCATGAGCAGTACCTTTTCCACCTATCTGCATAGGATTTCCTTGTACTGGGTCTTCTGGCTTCAAGAATGATGTCCAGCACCTGTTTCCTTAGAGCTACTGGGATAGGATCCAAGGGATAAGCCAGGCTGCAAGCTTTAGCGTTTTCAGTTGCTGATGCAAAATCTGCCCCTCCTACTGAGAGAGCAGGGTAGGGTTCTGATGTAGGTGCCATGGTGGCACCGATGTCAGGCTGAGCAGGAGTGGGTACCAGTGCTGGCCTGGCCAGTCCAGGGCAATCAGAATTGTCCTCGGTCTGTCCTGTCTTATTTTGAGCAATACTCTTGAGAGAAGGGGCAGGGGTGGGAATGCATAAACTGAGCGATTTACCCACTGAAAGGATAGGGTATCCACTTTCCAGGCCCTGCTGTGAGGGTTCCTGGTGCACAATCTGCTGAGCTGGTAGTTGTAGGGGGAGGCAAAAAGGTCCACCTCTGGTGTCCCCCATTTCTGAATCAGAAGATTGAAGGTGCTGGGCTCTAACTGCCACTCGTGTGGGTCTAGGAGATTTCTGCTCAAGTCGTCTGCCAGTGAATTTTGATTGCCTGGCAGGAATTGAGATTGCGGATGGACTTGCATGGCCAATGCTGTGTTCCACAGAGCCATGGCTAGCCTGCATAGTGGGTAGAAATGTGTTCCCCCCACTTGTTGATGTACCACATAACTGTGGTGTTGTTTGTTTTTATTAGAAGTTGCCCTGGAAAGAGTAGGTATCTGAAAGCTGTGAGGGTGTTCTGCACAGCTAGGATCTCTTTTTGGTTGATGTGCAGGTGGAATTTGACTTGGGCCCCAGTGGCCCTGAATGCATTTGCCATCCATGTGTGCTCCCCAGGCATAGTCTGATGCATATGTGATTAGGGTCTGAGCGGCTTGGGGTTGAGCAAAGGGCAGTCCCTTGTTGAGGCTGCATGCTTCTGCCCACCAAAAAAACTCTGTCCCTAGACAGGGTATGATAGGAATGACTGTTTCCAGGTCCTGAGAATGTTGGCACCAAAGACTTTTTAAGTACCACTTAAGTTTCCTCATATGCAGCCTTGCATATGGAATTAGCAGTATGCATGAGGCCATGAACCCTAGGGCCTGCAGTTTTTTTCTTGCAGATAGCTGGGTTCTGGTAGCCATTTGTTTGAAGTAGGCTGTCAGATAGACTTGTTTTTCTGAAGTGAGGAATGCCATCTGGGATGATGTGTCCAAGCTTGCTCCCAGGAATATAATCCTTTGACTGGGTACAGGTTTTGATTTGTTTTCATTGATGGTGTATCCCAGGGAAGTGAAGAGGTTTTTCACAAATGTCAGGTGCCGCAACAGCAATTCCTGACTGTCTGCCTGAATCAGGCAGTCGTCCAAGTACGGGTAAATTTGGATATTTCTCTGCCTGCAGTATGCAATGGCTGGAGTCAAGCATTTTATGAATACGCTGGGCACAGTAGATAAGCCAAAGGGAAGTGCATAGAACTGATAATGCATAGATCCGGCCCTGAAGCGTAGCTACTTCCTGCATGACTCCCTTATAGGGATGTGCAGATAGGCTTCTTTTAAGTCTAGGGTGACTAACCAGGCATCCTTGGTTAGCATAGGTAGAAGTTGTTGCAGGGTAAGCATTATGAAATGTGGTACTACCAGGAAGGTGTTGAGAATTGAAAGATCCAGGATTGGTCACCAAGAGCCCTCTTTTCTGGGTACCAGGAAGAGTCTGGAATAGAATCCCTGACCTATCTATTCCAATGGAACCGGCTGAATAGCTCTGATGGAGAGCAGGGATAAAACCTGGTTTTGAGCCTCTGCCCACTGGTTTGGAGGAAGGTCTGGGAACCCTCTTGGGGTTGGCAGTGAGTGAAAGTAAAATTTGTACCCCTGGGATACAATGTTGAGGCCCCATCGGTCTTTGGTGATGGACATCCAGTTTTTTGCATAAAGGGCAAGTTTTCCTCTTAGGGGCACAAGCAATTGGGCAGAGGTGGGGAGTAGAGTGGAGGAAGTTATTGTGAGTTTTTTCCGTAAGGAGGTGGCTTACCAGTCCCTGCTTTGGGGGTGGGGGCACTCCATTGCTTCGATCTCTGCATACCCTGAGACTGTAATCTGGGTGGTCCGTTTCCCCTGGGCCTGGTATGAGATGGGTGGGAGGGGGCTGGAAAGGGCTAGTGTTTGGAAGGGCAATGCCTACTGAATCTAGGGGGTTGCACTTGTAAGAATTCGTTAACAGTCTACATAGACTTGGCTTTTTCTTCCATCTTTTTAAGAACCTCTTCTGCTTTGGTGCCAAACAAACTGTCCTTGTTCAAAGGAGTGTCTAATAACTTTGATTTGATATGGTCTGGCTGGGTGTGCTCCTTGAGGCAAGCATGTCTTCTCAGTACAGAACCTGTGACTGCTGCCTGGCAAGATGCCTCTAGGGCGTCAAAGCCACACTGCAAAGTATGCTTGCTGATTTGGCTTGCAGAGTGCATAAGTTCCTGCAATTCCTTATTTTCTGCACAGTCTGTAAAGGCTGCCACCTTTTGTTTAATAAGTTCCATAATATGTTGCTGGTACTTCAGCATGTGAAACTGACACCTTAATGCCCTAATAGCAAGAGTAGCAGAGGTGTATACTTTCTCACCCCATCTGTCCAAAGCTCTGGAATCCCTGTCCAAAGGTGTGGGATTCTTGGCTGTAGTTGCCTTGATACCTTTAGGCCCCTGGGAAATTATCTCTGGGTCAGCAGTAGGATTCTTGAAAATAAATTTGTGAGTGTCAGGTACTCTGTAGCTCCTGTCTGCTTTTCTAGGGGCAGGAGATAATGCATCAGGAGTAAGACTGGATTCAAACTAAAAATATTTGAACCAAGTAATATGGGTTTTCAATACATATTTTTTAATAATAATTTTTAATAATATTCAACAGTTGCTTTGCTTTGTTTTAGCTCCACTGACGTAGAGCCAGTATAATTACCAACAAGTTACATACTAAGTTTTTTACACACTTGACATAGGAGAGACGGCATGTCATATAGGGATTACACATGTGTGTTAGTGCAGCTTCAGTCTGTTTGTTTGGGGAAACAGTTGATGACACCACACTATGGTATTCATTGCCTTTCCTTTTATTATTGTTTAATTATTTAAATATTATTATAACGATCAGTAATTCTTTGCATATTATTTAATTGGTCTTAATATACTTTACTGTGTTTGTAGTGTCTGCTTTTGGTTTCATTAGATAGATTTGTATTTTGAATATCACTGTTTTATGCTTGCTATAAGCTAAAATTTTGAGATGATGCACCTAGCGACACTCAATGATATGTTATAATAAGAAATTATTTTACATTAGACAAAGGATGATGTAGATTTAACTAAGAGTCATGAATATGTATATACATATACATACATGTTCACCTATACAGGATTTTCAACTCTGTACTATCTGATGCAACTGAATTATTTTCACTCATCCAATTCCTATTTTATGGTATTATGTTCTAAAGTTTTTAAAAACTTTTTTAATATATACTTTTTTTAACAGTAGTAAATACGATGAATTTTTATTGTAATATTGTGTTAGCATATCAATATACAGTGATCTGTTGTTGATCCATCAGCAAGCATCATACATCCATAACAGTGGATGAAGATAGTATCATTATTTTCATTACTTTTGTTTTGGTTTATGCTTGAACTACTGTTTGCAGAGCTTGGTCATGACTGGGTTAATGTATTTTTCAGCTTAATTATGCACTTAATTAATGTTTTAATTAGATAATGAATTGTGCAATGATTTGATCAGCTGATACTGTTTTAGTATATAAACCTTGCATGCACACAAGTAATTGTATCTGAAGAAGCTTGCTAGCTGCAAGCGAAAGCGCTTATTCATTTTTATTCATTCTTTGGAATAAAGTTTTCTACTGGAAAAGGTGTTTTCGTGGTGTATCCTGATCAGTTACTTTTGGTGAATTTATCGACTTCGTTTGCTACAGGATACTTTAGGGAGTTGTGCGGCAATTGTTTTTTGTCTCTTGGATTTACTTCTACTTGTTGCTGCCTCTTCCACGCTATGGAGAACACCAATGTTGAACTCGACTACAACCCGACTCATAGGATGAGTCCGCCAGGGATTGAAGCTCTCTTGCCCAGCAAAGGTAACCCCCTGTTACATATAGACTTTCCTGAGTTGAATATCAATGTGCCGACTCCGAATGTCTCTGAGAATATGAATGACTTTTTTCTATTGTTGAGAGAACTTGAGAATAACTTATACAAAGTGCAGAGAATGGCATGGCAAAGGAAACACCTCCAGGCATGTCTTAACTTTAAGGTGGTCCCGAGAGGCATGCGCGTTCTGTGCATGCCTACATATGGACAAAAATATCCAGACCTCCTCAAGAAATGGCAAGAGTTAAATCTAGAATTAAGCAACAAATATATTCAATTGTTGCTTGACTACTTTGAGCCTATAGAGAACGAACTGCAGAGTGAAATCGATGCAGCTTATAGTGTTATTGTGGAGAAGTTTAATTCGGAGACATGCAATAGGAAATTAAATGACATTTCATTACAAATCAAACTATACGGAGAAAAGTTAAGAGGCATAAAACAGAAAAAGTTGTTGAGAGATGTACAAGACTTCCGGATGGGCAACATTTTCGTTTGGGAGAGAAACAATGAGAACCAGGTGAACCGCAGTGAACGAACGCCCCACCAGCAACAGAGGAATCAAGATGTGGGTGGAGCTGGACGCTTGAATTTGGCGCCAATAGAACGGGCTCTGAACAACTCCATAGAACCCAACAGTGACAATAGAGTAACTCTTACAGCTAACACCGAGGAGTCAACACCGCCACCGAATCTACTGGCCCTTCAACCCAATGACGATTCCGTCAGAACTGGTACGATTAGGAAAAATCATACAACCCATACTAGGAATATGGAGGCCCCTTTTCCAATAAGGACATATCCGAACACCAGGGGGAGATCAGCGAGTCGAGGTCCAAGAAAACGGAAGTCATCAATGAACAGGTATGAGACCAACAACAAAAGGAACTGGAATTGACTTTGTTGGTTTTCAATTTTTCTAAATATAAGTTATCTACTTCTGATGTATCGCTACTTAACAAAGGACTGAACTATGTACCATCTCAATATAGTAGACTATCAGACACCCTTGTAGATTTGAGGATGTTTGCTAGAAAAGTAGCGTTGAGACTGTTTTTTAAAAACCAATCAGACTTAGCAGGCACAACAGAGAATGTGTTTAAACCTAGGAGCACTTTTTCACCAACTCTGCCAACAGATGTTGAATGCTTTGTGAAATGTTGTGAAAAGGATTTTTACACATTATATGCGGAGAAACACATAAGTAATAGGTTTATTAATCTTAACAGAGCTGAATATGAATCGTTGAAACTTTTGAAAGGCAACAGGAATATAGTCATTACTAATGCCGACAAGGGTGGGGGGGTAGTGGTGCTTGATAGACATGAATATGTACAGAATATAGAGAGCACTCTACAATCAAACACCACCTACCAAGAATTGACACTTGAGGATGTTATGAAAACAATTAATACAGTTAATGAAAGTTTGTACGACACTTTAATGTGTCGGCAAGTGAGTAAGGAGATGTTTGACTTTCTTTACATTAAAGAACCCTTAGTACCCGTTTTGAAAGGTTTGCCTAAGATCCACAAAGAAGTAGAACCGATACCCATGAGGCCAATAGTATCTGGTAGATTATGGGCTACTTACAACATTTCGGTCTTTATAGAAAAAATGTTGAGGCCGATAGTGAATACTGTGAATACTATCCTTAGAGACACGCAACATCTGTTAAAGGACTTAGCTACCTTTGACTCTCTGGATAGGACTAATGGGAAATTACTTTTGGTAACCTTAGATGTCCGTGATTTATTCACATGTATCCCCAACGAGTATGGAACGCAGGCAGTGAGAGAAACTCTGGTGTTGAATAGCAAGTTCTCTAGGAATAGGCAGATATTAATCAACCAGTATTAGAATGTAATGTATTCACATTTCACAACAAATACTACTTACAAACATGGGGTGTCGCCATGGGCACCCCATGTGCCAATTCTTACGCAAACCTGGTATTACATCATTGGGAACAGGCACATGTGTTTAACAGCGGCTGGATGAAACAGATACGCATCTACAGGAGGTTTGTAGATGATGTGTTTTTGGCATGGGATGGGACTATTCAGGAATTAGACAGCTTTGTGGAATATTTAGAAACTACTACCACTTTCCTAAAATTCACTTATGAATATTCTTATAGGGAGATTAACTTTTTAGATTTAACCCTATTTTATGACACAAATGATAAATTGTCGTACAGACTCTTTAGAAAAACTTGCTGGAGGAACACCCTCCTGGAATACAGCAGCATGCATCCGAGATATATGTTCACAGGCATATTGAAAGGACAGTTCTCGAGGCTTACTAGGCTTTGCAATGATACAGAAATCTTATGCAATGAAGCTGATAATCTGGAAAAGATGTTTGTAGCTAGAGGATATAAAAGCAATATAGTGAAAAATATGAAGAATTGTGTTATACCATATGGGAATATGAATACCATTGTGAGGGAGAATAAGAAGAGACCCAATGAAACCAAAGAGATACAGCTACCCATTTCATTTAAACAGAATACAAAAATCAATTACATACTGAAATATACTAATGATATACAAGAGATCAAAAAGATTATATATAGACATTGGAACCTCCTTGGGGTTAATGATGATACCAGGGCAATAGTAGGTGACAGACCCAGTTTTGTCTTTAAGACATGTGATAATTTAAAAACAATATTCTCTTACAATTCCAATGACAAGCCCCCGATAGAGGAGACAACACCTGATAAGATAGGAACCTTTCCCTGTAACCATTGTAGCATGTGTCAATACATCAACTCCACCCAGGAATATGCACATCCCAGTGGACATTTTCACTTTACACCTAGGAGCTATACGAACTGTGACACCATGAATTTGATTTACATGGCCAACTGCGAGCTATGTCCAGCGTTCTATGTTGGCCTCACCAAGAGGAAACTAAGAGAGCGCATATATAATCATATTTATGATATACGCAAACAAAATGAACTTAATGCGCTGGCCAAGCATATCAGTTCTAATCCAACGCACAGTTTTAAATTCAGAGTACTACAGAACATCAGAATTAGCGCGAGAATGGGTGACAATGAGAAAATTTTAGCCAAACTAGAGATGGATTGGATATTTAGATCCGGGGCACATCGTGCTCCGGGTATAAACAATTATGTTTCTATAAAACCATTCTTAGAATAATAGGGTAATTGCTGATAAGAAGTTTAGAGCAATTTGAGTCCATGTGACAATATTCATGTTTTGAGTATATATACAATTCTCTGACACTCTGTGATATTTATAGATCCTATATGGAACACATAAATGATCCATTCAGGATCTACTCCCCAACTTTTGAGAAAATAATGTTAAGATCATAGATATAAGCATATCTCAGGGTTTAATTATTTGATTTTATTTATTATTTTTTTCAGAGAATATATTCAGCACCATGGGATAAGATGTCTAATAATGTAGTGAGAGTATAACACACGTCTTTAGATCATAGGTCAGCATGTACATTTAACAATATATAATAGGACCTCTCCCATCATGAGGATACAGTGATGGGAATATGGTCATGCGCATATTTTAGTTTATATTTCAGTTTTATTTTCTTCACAGAATATACACAGCATCATGTGGTAAGGCATACCAACAGTGTTGCGGGAGTATAACATAAGTCTTTAAAATTTATTTTTAAAATTTATTTCTGAATTAGCAATAAATAACAATATTATTTATTTATTTATTTATAGCTATTTAAGGCCATGAATTTATTGGCCTCATGTATTTCTTAATGTGGTTCTTTGTAGGTCCGTTAGATTGTGGTTTGTTTTAACAGCATGATGAATTTTCCATTTGGCATCTAGTATATCATCACACCTCACAGCACATGACACTTTATAAAAATCTTTTATTAGTGATTTGTGCTGCTCACAGTTATACAGGCCATCCTCTTTAGAATCATGGAGCCCCCTTGAAAGAGAGATTGCTCTCTAGTTGGTCCACTGACCATCTACGAGTTTATTTGAATTAACGTACATGAGGGAAGACAGTGATTTTACTTCCTTGCTATTTACTGATGTTGAAGCATTATTTATTTGGAGCAGGATATGCGACCGGTTCATGTTTGAACGAGCCACATATTTGAACCAAGTAATATGGGTTTTCAATACATATTTTTTAATAATAATTTTTAATAATATTCAACAGTTGCTTTGCTTTGTTTTAGCTCCATTGACATAGAGCCAGTATAATTACCAACAAGTTACATACTAAGTTTTTTACACACTTGACATAGGAGAGACGGCATGTCATATAGGGATTACACATGTGTGTTAGTGCAGCTTCAGTCTGTTTGTTTGGGGAAACAGTTGATGACACCACACTATGGTATTCATTGCCTTTCCTTTTATTATTGTTTAATTATTTAAATATTATTATAACGATCAGTAATTCTTTGCATATTATTTAATTGGTCTTAATATACTTTACTGTGTTTGTAGTGTCTGCTTTTGGTTTCATTAGATAGATTTGTATTTTGAATATCACTGTTTTATGCTTGCTATAAGCTAAAATTTTGAGATGATGCACCTAGCGACACTCAATGATATGTTATAATAAGAAATTATTTTACATTAGACAAAGGATGATGTAGATTTAACTAAGAGTCATGAATATGTATATACATATACATACATGTTCACCTATACAGGATTTTCAACTCTGTACTATCTGATGCAACTGAATTATTTTCACTCATCCAATTCCTATTTTATGGTATTATGTTCTAAAGTTTTTAAAAACTTTTTTAATATATACATTTTTTAACAGTAGTAAATACGATGAATTTTTATTGTAATATTGTGTTAGCATATCAATATACAGTGATCTGTTGTTGATCCATCAGCAAGCATCATACATCCATAACAGTGGATGAAGATATTATCATTATTTTCATTACTTTTGTTTTGGTTTATGCTTGAACTACTGTTTGCAGAGCTTGGTCATGACTGGGTTAATGTATTTTTCAGCTTAATTATGCACTTAATTAATGTTTTAATTAGATAATGAATTGTGCAATGATTTGATCAGCTGATACTGTTTTAGTATATAAACCTTGCATGCACACAAGTAATTGTATCTGAAGAAGCTTGCTAGCTGCAAGTTTAAAGCGCTTATTCATTTTTATTCATTCTTTGGAATAAAGTTTTCTACTGGAAAAGGTGTTTTCGTGGTGTATCCTGATCAGTTACTTTTGGTGAAGTTCCATAATATGTTGCTGGTACTTCAGCATGTGAAACTGACACCTTAATGCCCTAATAGCAAGAGTAGCAGAGGTGTATACTTTCTCACCCCATCTGTCCAAAGCTCTGGAATCCCTGTCCAAAGGTGTGGGATTCTTGGCTGTAGTTGCCTTGATACCTTTAGGCCCCTGGGAAATTATCTCTGGGTCAGCAGTAGGATTCTTGAAAAGAAATTTGTGAGTGTCAGGTACTCTGTAGCTCCTGTCTGCTTTTCTAGGGGCAGGAGATAATGCATCAGGAGTAAGACTGGATTCCATAAAAACAATCAACAACCTCCAGGACAGGGGGTATTGCTAAAGGTCTGTGCTGTGGCAAATCTAGGAATTCCCTGAGTCTCTTTTTGGACTGAGGATAGTCCTGGCATTCCCAGTGGAAATGCTCTGTTAAGGTATGTAAGGTTTCACCAAAAGAAAAATTCTCAGGAGGGGAGGCAGAGGGAATGGATTCCTCTGCATCTGAATCCTCATAAGCAGACAAGGGCGTGTCTTCATAATCAGATCCCAGTCGTCAGACTCCTGGTCTGTTGAAGCTGCAGGGGACTGGCCTCTTTTCCTCTTAGCAGGGGAAGGTTGACTTCCCCTAATCAGCGTAATAATGTTTTCTGCCATTCTAAGCATTTGTCATTGAGGCATGGGAGGAGGTGCATGCTCTTTTGGTCATCTGTTTTCTAGGCGTAGTGCATACTCTTGGCCTATGAAACTCGGTAGTTTTAGATAAAAAATAAGTCATCGGTTTGAGTCGAACATCGGTAGTGAGAAGAGCTGCCTCACAAGTCGGTGCCTGCACAGCGGCTCCGGACACATCCAAGGTAGAGACATTCGCAGGTTCCATAGCTGAAGAAGAGTCTCGTGGCATTCCGGACTCTGAATGGGTCTCAGTAGAGGCATGCAAATCCATAGAAGCGGGCACTAGGGGCTGCGAAAGTGCCTCACTGAGTACCAGTGAACTGGTGACTAGCTTAACAGAAGCTTCGTCAGCAGTTTTGGACCTATGCAGTCTGTCTCTGTCTTTATCCTTACATTGTTTCAGAATATCGGTAGTCGGAGGGATAATCAAAGCCATTTCTGAATACGGAGATCGAGAGCGTAAAAATTTAGCAACAAAGAGAGCCTGGTGATGAATGGTTTGGGCGTTGAAGAAGGCACAAAACACACAGCGAGGTACATCGTGGTCTGGGCCTAAACAGGTGACATAGTAAGAATGAAAATCTCTGTGTGGTATTTGCTTTCCACAGGCAAGACAATTGTTAACTTTTTCTGACATCGGTTAGAGCAAGAAAAAAGGATCCCCAATGGGGTACTTAGCTTTAGAAGACTTCAGGATTATTCAATTCATAAACGAAAATTCAGGTAGCGGCCGACCGGCACTTGCAAACTGTTTCTGCTTCGGGCTCCTCGGCAAGAAAGACTGATGTAATGGCGTTGGCTGCCTGTTTTTATACCCCTGACGACCTGATGTCAGTCCTGGAGTGACAGCAATTGACGCAGAAATACTAAGTCTGGTATACGGGCCGACTGAGGGCTACCTGCAGGCAGATAATCCAAGTGTGATGACTGCAACAGTGAAACACGAAGAACATCTATTTGTTCACTGCAGATTTCATTTTCACCTCACAGTCCACTTACGGAATGTTAATCAGTTAACAAACATGTAAAAAAAAAGTTTACATTAATGAGAGCAGTTGATAAGCATGTGGATGTTATTAATGAACAAGTAGTGTAAACAAACATCCAGAAACTTTACATCTTTTCTACACTGCAGTGCATGATAGCTCTGAAGTGCTCCATATCTAGGGCTGAAATGTTGCGGTCTGAATGACAGTAACAGTAGGAAAATTACAAAAAAAATACAATTATCTATAACTGGGAACCCATAATACTTATCAATAACTCTATAAATGTAGTGTGGAGTTCCCTGAGAAGAAAAGTAAAAAACTTAATTCCCCAGAAAACAAAAACAGAACATATAGCAATGATATATCTAAAATAAAAGTTGCCTCTGTAAGAGGCAGAATCAAAAAGAGGACTGATTTCCTCTGTATCCTCCCCCTGTAAAAAAAAAAAAAAAATGCACGTTTTTCATTAGTCACCCTAAACCAAGGTCATGTGGCATTCAGTGGCAGCAACCATTGCAAAATCAGGTTTAAAGAAATAAGATACAAAACAGTTGACAAAAGCAGTTCCATGGACCATGATTTTGGGTTACTCTGTAAGGGGAAAGCCTTACTGCTGTTGTGCTGTTTCTTGGTCTTTAATGATTAACTATACTGCAGAGAGAAAAAAATGTCTCTTGCTAGTACCAGTGAGTAGTCCTTTTCACTTTCTGCTGAGAATAAACGTCTCTTACTCTAGGATTTAGCACACTTTCCAAGTCTGCAAGTTCTCCACTACTTTTGCTAACATACACAGATGGTGGCTTTGAAATGAGTTCAAACCTCTGATCCATGCTGGAATGTCTTCTAGAGTTCTTCTTTTTCATAAAAAATGTAGGTGAAGGCTGCTGCATACATTCAGAACTGAGGTATGGCCCATAAACAAGGCTTTGGAATGAATCACCCACAACTGTTTTAGAACCATGATACACAGGACTGCTGTAGTTCACCATGGCGGCACTTCCAAGACGGGTCTGGACAACTGGAATTTCCTCCATGGATTCCGCAGAGTCTGAATGGTACTCAGCAGGAGGACCTGCTGCCTGTACAGAACCGGCCTGGGCAAGTGAATTTGGAGGCAGAGTTCTTTGTGGAAATGCTGGGATGGGAATTACATTCTGGGATGTAGCCAAATGTTCTGCATGAAACAAATAGAAAAAACAGCTTCAGGGTTACCTTTTTACAAAAAAAATCAAAATAGCTACATAAAATGTTTAACTTTTGTTTTCCTATATTAACAGTAAAAAAGTCTCAGTAATACAGTTCACCATAAAAACAAACTACCAATAAAAGGAAAAAAAAAAAAATCAAACCTGATCTGCACTTTGTCATTCACATATAGTTTACTTATTTTACGACATATTTTGTGCTGTGGTCACTCCTGAATGACATCACTAAAGTTTCCTCATGTCTTTCAACTTCTCAAAGCATGACTGGTCATGCAAATTAGCAGGTGATCTACAAAAACAAACTACCACAGTTGTAGCTTTTACATGCATGTACAGGGGTGTTTGTGTGTGCCCATCCAAATAAGTACTCACCTCTGTGGAAGATGGAAGAATAAACTTAGTTCTCACATCTTTGAGATGCTTTCAAGTCCTTGCCAGAAGGAATATGGTTAGTTGTCAAAAAATATTTGCCAGAAGATGGTTTTGTCAAGGAAATCACTATAGGGTCTGATCTGGGGTTGGGAAACTGAAATGTATGCGTCTGAAGAACTTTACATAATTTATCGTACTTTTGCAGGCAGGTGGCACACTGTTAGGTTTACTGCTGGCTGACAAAGCATCCACTAATGCTGGCATGACAGGAGAAACAGCTGCAGGCTGCAGAAAACACACCTGTCAAAGTCATAATGTATTTACTGGGATTCTGGAACATCTTTCTGCTCCCACCAAAATAACTCTCTCATTCTGGCTATAACATCATTAAAACATACCTTTTTTTTGAGGGGGGGGGGGGTCTGAAGAAAAGGCAGCTTCAGAATCTGCATCACCTCCTGTGGCACAGGCACATGAGAAACAAAATCCAAAACCAATTCCTGCCCCTCAAGACTGACAGTTAGAATCAGAGAGGATTTTTTTTTCCTATTTTTCTTTGAAATTCTGTGAAGAGTTAGAATTTAAAGACTGAAAGGCATGAAAATAAGCCCTTAGCAAAACCTGTCTATCTTATGTGAAACGGAAGAAAAATGCTTTACTGTTTATTCTCCTGAAAGACCCCCCCCCCAAAAAAAAGAAGATCAATGCAAAGACAGGTTCCTTTCCTGAGAATCAAGTTCCTTATGGCATCTCCATTGTGGTTCTCCCTTGTTCAAAGAGGGCAGCTCAACAGCCAAAGACATATCTGTTTCCTGGTCCTTAGTGACTTCTCATGGAGCTACAGCACACAGATCAAGGGAAATCAATGTGCGGACCAAGGTACCTGACATAGCCACAACGCTGGGTCTCTCATTGGCAGATGAGGCACTGATGAAGCCAGCTTGAAGAACACGACTCCCTTAAAACTTTCCTTTTCTTGTGGACTGGGGAAAGAATAACCAAACAGCATGAAGCCTGGCACATGCTCTACCAAAAAAACAGCCCGACAAGCAGGTGGTCAAAGAAATGTGGCAAACAGAAAGTATTCTATTAACTGGTCCCAATTTTTGTCACTTTCAATAACTCTTCTAATTGGTCCCATTTTTTTCATCCTCTGTAAAAAAAAAAAAAAAAAAAAATTCTTAGCATGGACAGCACTGGATGGTTAAAATACTCCACTACTCAGTCCATCTGGGGATGGTGGTTTTTAGTTCCTTGACCTTAAAGCATTGGCATATTTGGTGCATTATTGTGGATATAAAGGCAGTCTCCCATATCAGGGAGTATGTCTTTTGGCATCCATATTATGGAAAGCAGTGACTAGCTCCCTAGCTACAGATTTAGTATTGGTTTTATGAAACGAGACTGCTTCACGGTATTGACCTGAAGAGTACAAATATATTGAAATTTATTACTCGGTTTTCACCTATGGCCCCACAATGTCCAATACAATACATTCAAATAGCACCTCACTGACAGGCATTGGAATCAAAAGGATTTTTAAAGCCTGGATGAAAGTCAGTCTTCTCAAGCTTAAGACATCCAGCATAGAAGTTAGTTCTCTCATTATTCCAGGACAATAAAATCTTGCTAGGATACAGGCCATAGTTTTGGATATTCATTGGTGTTCCTAGTATATGCCTATGTGCTGATCTCACACCACTAGGTTTCTAAACGTCTCGGGCATTAACAGTTGGGATACTATCAGTACGAAGTTACCTTTCCTGTATATAGCAAGTCATTATGTAACTCACACTATGGGTAAGACATCTAGAAATTTTTTCCTTGATCTGTTCCAAGAATCAACTCAATGTCTCCTTTTAAAAGTTAGCTGGCCTACAGAGGGCCAACATGTCTTGAGGTACTACCCTCCTAACCCACCAATACACGCAGTGGGGTCTCAGAGTACAACTCTTTTAGAAAAGGTAAACCATACCAGTGTTCCTTCATTTATTCTTTCTTGCTCTGTTGCTTGATGAACCTGATGCAAAGAACCCTTTTATTTTTCTTATATCTGACTCAACAGGTATATCATTAGGATTCTGCTGAATGTTATTTTGTCCCTCAGTGTACACCAACACATTTTTTTGTCTCTTCTGTATGGCATGCTTTGTTGCAGCATGAACACCGTCCCCTCAGTTTTGTCTCTCCTTTCTAAACTGCTCTCACTCTGTAAAGGCTTTCTAGTAATTTTTTCTAACTATGGATACCATTTGTTTAGAGTCTTCCCTTATTTCAGGCTTTTGTCTTACATTGACCGAATTTAACTACACTGGTGAAATCTGTATTACTAAGCTTATGTCCAAGACGACTACTGGGAAACCCAGCCACATCACCCAGTACTGGTGGTTGATCAACAGTGTTGCACATTAAGTACACTTTCTCCAAATATTTTCAATCACTCATACATTCACCCAGATTGGTTTTACAGGTTGTTGGGGAAGTACTCTGCCTGCTACGCAATGGCAGCCTATTCTAAAAATAAAGGAAAATATGGGGGCAGAATCTGATCCGCCATCTGGTGGTACTGAAGTGGTAATATAGGCCTAGGCCTCTATAATGGATGTTTATTTTACCAAGCTTCTATTTAGGTGAGGGAGCTCAAGTAATACTGCTTCATTCATAGTGCAGAAGGCTAAGCAGAGATATCCCATAGGGGTCTTATGGCACTGAGTAGAGGGATAGGGCTTTTATTTACTACAGCAGATAAGGATACAGAGCCCTGAGATCTTTTGGTGAGGAAACACTGAGGTCTTCCAAGCTGGTTTACGTCAGCGAGGTACATAACAAAGAGTCCAATATATTCAGTGGTGGGCCTACTAAGGGATGAATTAAAAGCATTGTTGCATCCCACCAACCCCAACCACTGATTAGAATTCTCCATTTCAGGTACTTTGTTTTAGCTTGACAAAAAGTTTAGAATTCTGCTCAAGTTGTGTATTTTTCATGCTTCCTAATTTAATTCTTCGGAATATAGTCTTTTCAGTATGTGCTCTCTTCGCTTCAGTTCTGCTACCTACTTCACCTCATTGCTCTGCAACAGTTTCAGGCAGCAACACTACCATTTCTTAATTTGCCACATGCTGCGGTGGTACGGCGGTAGCGTTGTTACCTCACAGCAAGAGGTTCTCCTGTTCGACTAGGCGATACTCCATTAGGTACGGAAGAGGTAATCAGGGACCTAGGGACCCAGGTTGACAGTAACCTCTCATTTGACACTCACTTTGCCAAAGTGGTTAGGAAGACCTTCTATATTGCCCACCTTATCATAAAGGGTTTCACATCTAGATCAAGAGAGGTCATTGTGCCCCTGTACTCTTCTCTTATCAGGCCAATGATTGAGTACAATGTCCCATTTGGGATGTATCTCACCAGACACCTGCAGCAGTTGGAAAGACCCCAAAAGTTCCTCACCAAGAGGATAAAGGGTCTTAAGCATATGTCATATGCTGCCCGACTGAAAAAACTCCAGCTCTATTCAGTCGCATACCGCCTACTCAGAGGTGATCTGTGCCTGACGTACAAGGCCATGTCCTATCCTGAATTAATGGACATGCTCCACCTCAGAAAATCCAAATCCATCAGAGCCACGAGAACAAGTGACTTAAACCACAACACAGAAATAAATAGGACGTGCTGGAGGGACAGATTCATAACCCAGAGGCTCCCTACACTCTGGAACAGAATCCCAGTCCATGTTAGGCAGAGCCCCTCACCGACTCTATTCAAGAGAAATCTCGACGAGTGGATGGGAGATCGTAGGTTTACCCCGGGGGTCATCTCTGTGTCACTACTAGACAGAGGCATAGTAAACTAAACCCTAAAAGGGCATAGTATTCTCATCCTAAGGGGTGGTGTAAGCCACATACACTCTGGCTAGGCTTATAAATGCCTTAGGGCAGATAGCCTAGTACGAACCTATGAACCTATGATTCTCGGCGTGGCTTCTGTGTGGAGTCTGCATGTCCTTCCCGCGGCTGGGTAGCGGTTGAAAGACATGCATGCGTAAATGGGCATGCCTTCGTTGAAGGTTGGGCGTCGAGCTGGCATCTTGGCGTTTCGTAAAAATCTACTGCCAATCATTAGCGGACCGGAGTTCCACTGTGGCGACCCCTTACCGGGAAAAGGCCGAAAGACAAAACAACAACAAGATGCAACATTTTAATATAGGTAACCTTCTTCAAATACTGTTAGAGGTGTATACTGACATTTTATTTTATTTTTTATTTTAAGCTATTCATTGACTGGATAAGCCCAATGGACAATATCACCCAGGACCACTGTCTGTGATTATCTCAGAATCACAGAGTAGGCAAGTGAAGGTGGAAGGAATCAAGCACTGTACCATGGGCACAGGAAGCAGCTCATTAACTCAGAGCTTTAGGTCTCCACACTAACAGAAATACATTAACTGATGTAGGGTTCTTCTTTCATCTCTCTATTCTTCAAGTCAAATTTTGTACTTTTAAGGCTTTCTAAAAGTATGCCTTAACCTTTGCTGGATTCATGTACTTTAAAGGAATATGTCTGGTGTTTGGCTCCGCACCTGTTCCAGGTCAGCTTAGACTCCTGCTGGCTCCCCTCATTACACTAACACAGTGGTCTAAGCAAAGTACCATCTTCTTCCCATTGCTTCAGCATGTGTTGAATTAGGATAATCAGAAATGGCTGGCTAACCTTTTCAAACCAAGTCTGCACTCTGTTTGGGTAATACAATAGTATTTCTTATCATCAAGCATACAATTTCTACTGCTTTGCTAACAAAACTTTTTTTTTTCTTACATGCCTACTACTCTAGTAAATTATGGCATATGACCAGAGTCTAACAGTTCCTGCAGTGCTCTCCCATTAAGGTCCACAGGTGTCTACTAGGCTAACGACCACTACGGCCCTTACAAGCCTAGTCGTGTAACCCAAACTTGACCTGTTTGTACTTCATTTACTTGGCAACTGCACAGCAACAGAAAGCTGTTTCAGTCATACTTGGAGATAATTTATGCCATTCTACAGGCATAACATGATTAGAAGCATGCTTTCAAAAGGTTATAGTTTCCACAGGTTTACTAGTGTTACTAAAATTCTAGCTATGGGACCCCTTTTTCTACTTAAAACAGAGTATGCACATAGCTGTTACTTTTTGTTTGTTATCACAAATTGGCAAAGGTTTTCCTACATGTTTAGACTGCCCAAATTCATCAATCATGACAGTTTTACTATCACAGTAAAACTTTCAGTCTTTGGCATTAGTATGACTCTCCCACACACTCATTTTCTTAAAGCAGTAGGTAAAAATCTTTGAATTTGTCAGTTGCTACCTTTTTGCTTACTATGATGACTCTTCAGATTTAACAATATTAACACTAGATAAATGTCATAACTGTGACCTTAACATTTTATTATGGGAAAATATCCAATGCTGAAACTTTGGAACTTGGTTCTCTGAGGCAACACCTGCTCTGGCAAGTCAAGTATTTCTGACTATCATAGTCCTGGTAGTCAGTTCCTTCCATGTTAATGAAGCATTTATTTATTTTACATTTGTTGACTGGGAGAGTTCAACTGGATTATAAGTCCACTTTCATTGGAGGCCCAGGGAGAAAAGCTCCAAGAGAACAATTTATTACAAAGTTAAGGACAGGGCTTTGACATACAGTATTTCTTAGAAGAGACTTTGACATACATATTTCTTACAATATAGGATACATTCATTTTCTACTATATAGTATTAACTTTAGAAGATACTACAAAGCATGACATTCCTCTAATAGTTTAGGGGCTGGCATAATGGTTAGAATGTATACCTCAAAGACAAAAGGTACAGGGTTGGATTCTCACTTTTACAGAAATTGTCTAAACTTAAAAGATCTCTGTGCTTCTGCATTTAACTGGGCTGATAAGATCCTGGCCCAATTGACTTGATCACATTCTTCATAGTGGTCATATCACTTGATGTTGACAAAATATACCTAATGTTCAGCTGTTTTAATGGTGGCACCATCCTTGAGCTAGTCATCAGCTTTGCTGTAGTGACCATCCCTTCAGCTATAACCACTATAGTTTGCAGAAAATGCTCCACTCTAGTCGGCTTGGCACACAGATCCAGGACTCTACAAGATAGTTCCTCAGTCTCTGGGGAAGTTACACTTATGTTGGCAGCAAAAGATTTCATTGCTTTGGCATTAATAACGGACACCAAAAATGCCCACTGCAATTTACCAGTTTAGAGGCCTGATGCAGTTGAGACCATCAATCTTGTCAGAACAGTTTATTATATACAAGTGCAGATCAGGCAGGTTCTGATTACAAGTTCAAGTACACAGATTAGGCTACTGATATGTGAGGCTCTTATGAAGTTTTGCCTTACATTCCCATGGTAGATTTTACTCCTCATATTTTGCATACAAATAACCTAGAGATGGGGCAAAGACATGTTGGAACATTTACAAGTTTCTCCTATGACAGGCATGGATACTGAACTGGGGGTGAATTTGCATTTACACATCCATTTGTCTAAATTACATCTGAGTAGAGTAAGAGAAGTACTCTGCTTAATGTGGAGTGGAGGATGGTGCCACAGAAGTGGTATTCTCTGTAATACATATTTATCCCTCAAACATGACCTATTTACTTTGCAAAGGAGCTTGAGATCCCTTGAGCAGGTATTTATGATACCATTGGACTTGCATTTGTGTAAATGGTATGACAGAAAAGGGTTTGTTGAAGCTCTACATGTGATGCAGAGGACGACCTCTCAGTAGCCCCTATGACACTGAGAAGACTTACAATGTTTTGAGACTGTCTGCATAGGTTTGATGACTTGCACTTTTCACTTTTAGTGAGAAAGCTCTGTGGCCATTCCAGCAGTGACAGGTGTTTGGACAGATGCATATTGAAAAGGCATTATACTCAAAGACTGGCCTAATGAGTATGGAGTATATCAGAACAATTGCATTCCTGGACCTGGATGCAATACCTTTAGGTACAAGTTGTGTGATGAAAAAGAACTTCCTTACATGATGATTAAAGGACAAATCTTTGATGAAACAGGTTTCCAGATCCTTAAATGTGGGATAAACTTCAGGGGTATGTTGTCAATGTAACAGTTACATGCTTGCCAAAGGATATGATTATACACTTCTTGGCATTTAGTTTTATTCCACAGTTTTGACATCAGCTATTTGTTTCAGACAGGCCCTCTTGGAGAATCTTGGTTTCTCCTGGTGGTTTATGATGGCACCAAGTCCGCAGTTATCTGCAAACTTGGTCAACCACAGTAGCTTTGATGTCTGCAAAGTAAATGCAAACTAGGAGTGGCCAAAGAGCTGAATCCTGGACTACATTAACTAGTAATAGGTCATTTGGAGCCACCTACCCACCTTAACTTCCTAGGTTGTATTTGAGAACCAACCTGCTATTCAATGGGTTATAAAGGGATTGACATTTAGCTGGGAAAGTTCTTCTATGATACCAGAGCGTGGAATGATGCCAAATGCATTTGCAAGATGTACATATGCAGTGTGTACTCACCTGCCCTTGTCTATTGCTTAGTAACTTTTTTGAAAAAAATCGAAAAGATTAAGGAGGCATAATCTGCCCTTGATGAATCCAAACTGGGTTGGTCTGACAGTCTGTAGATTACTTAAATTCTTATTTATTAATTCCATAATAAATTGTTTCGAAAGATTTACAGATGTACCTGGTCTGGAATATGGGTTTATAATTACCCAGGCCCAATGAAGCCCCACTTTTGTGCAAAAGAATGACTGATGTGGCCTTCCATTCATCTGCCACTAAGCATGTTTTGAGGCCGATATCTAATAACTGCCAATCATTAGCGGACCGGAGTTCCGCTGTGGTGACCCCTAACTGGGAAAAGCAGAAAGAAAAACAACAACATCAAATAACTTCCTTGTGTGTGTGTGTGTGTGTGTGTGTGTGTGTGTGTGTGTGTGTGTGTGTGTGTGTGGGGGGGTCCTGCCAAGTCATGGTTCAGGCTGATCTGCTGGTATGGAATCTGGCCTCATAGATGTAGGGTTCTTGGCCTTAGCAAGTGCCTTCAGAACTTGTTCTTGGGAGACTTGGGGTGGTGTAGACATGGGTATGTGATATAAAAATAATGAAGGTGGGGGGGGTGAGAGTGACATGTCCTCTGGATCCAACATGTGATATAATTTAATATACACAGTGCTGAGTACTGTTTTTGAGATTTCTAACATAATTAAAGGAAGGCTTTGTGGTTATCCTTCGTCTAGGTCTATTTTTACCTCGTATATGGGCTTTGATTGAGTTGATCATGGTCCAGATTTCCTTATTTAGATTAGCAGTTGTTTTTGGCATCTTCAGAATTAAGATATTTTGTGTGCAATGAGTATTTTTTTTTCAGCCTGTTTATACTTGGGTTCCATCACAGGGGTTTGTTTTAGAATTTGTTGGTGCATTTATTACGAAGAAGGAAAAGACGTGTTTATGCAGCTATTTATATGTGCAAAGAATTTAGCAGTGAATGATTCCACATTAGCAGTGGGGGTCAACAAGATGGAAGGGGATTTTGAATTTAGTCAGATCATCACTCAGTTTTAGTAATTAGCCCTCACATAATCTGTGAATACTGAAGTGTCTGAAGATGCTTCAGTCTTGTGGTAAATGTGACCAACTTACGGTCCGATTTGATCAGGGAGGAAGTTACAATTATTGAGGATCAAAGCTACCTCATATTGGTAAGGACCAAGTGGATTTTAATGCCCCTGGCTGGGGTTCAGACTAAATAGTACAGGGAGAGATTGCATTGATGAAATCCAGACATCTCTGGGCATGCAAGTTTGAGAGTGTACAAGTCTCCCACTTTATGGGGGGTAGCTGCAGTCTCCTAGGAGAATAATATTTGGCTTAATACATAGGTGTTCCATATTAATTAGATATGCAATATAGGCTGAGGGGGGCATACAGTTAGCTAGGATAGATGGGGTTTGGTTAACAGAAAGTTGGAAGTGGAGGTTTTCGAGTCCAATATCTTGTCTAATGCAGAGGTCTCCAAACATTTTTGCACCAAGGACCAGTATCAATGTAAGACAATTTTCCATGGACTGGTCATCAAGCGGCATGCGTAATAAAGTGCTTATTTATTTATTTGACATTTGTTTAACGAGGAGACTCGACTGGACTAGAAGTCCATTTTGAGCAGAAACCAGGGAAGAAAAGTTCCAAAGTACAATAAGAAGACAATTGGAAATAATTACCAAAACAAAAGTGAACATTATGCTTAACAGCATTACATTTATCTACTATGGTTGAGAGGTAAGTAAACCATTGGCAGCCTTATTGACAATAGTTTATAACAGCAATATTTAAAATCCTGTCCCCAGTATATGGGTCTGTCCAGCATACCTCTCAACTGTACAGATTTTGGCAGAATGTCCAAATGACTGCCTCATATTTTTGATCTTTTTCTCATAAAAGTGTTGTTTTCTGGCAAATCACTAGCAGATCACTGAGGTTTGAAGTCAGAAAATAATGACAGTCAGACAGTTTCATAATTTATACCCTTCAGAAAATTAATGCAAAACCTGTATTTGTATCTATTTCTAAGTTTGCAAGAGCAGTACTTAAAAGTGTCCCTATTTTTGGGCCTTTGTCCCCCCATTATTTCTGGCTTTGTCCAGATTTTTTGATCCAAGAGGTTGGGAGGTACATGTCCAGTGGTAAGGTCGAGAGGTACTCAAACCTCATTGCTGCTGCTGCCAGGGATCACTCTCATTCTTCACACTCTCTTCTCTCACACACACACGGTCTCTTTTGCATTCATGCACGCATTCACTCACACACATCGCTCTCGCTCTTTTCTGATCTCTCACATGCATTCACTCCCACATTCATACCTGCATTCACTAACACATCAGTCTTACTTTCCCGATCTCGTACACACACACACACACACACAGTCACTTCCTCATTCATACCTGCATTCACTCGCACATCGCTGTCACTCTCTCCCAATCAAACACACACACAGTCACATCCTCATTCATACCTGCAGTCACTCACACATCGCTCTCACTCTCCTGATCTGACTCACTCACACACACCCACTGCAGACTCTTTTGCTTTCACATGCAGATCGACACACAAAACTCATACATGCATTCACTTTTTCGTCTCACTCCATACCTGACGGCTCGGTATCAAGTGCTCCATGGCCCAGTACCGGTCATTGGCACAGTGGTTGCGGACCACTGGTCTAATGAGTCTGGAGATGTGGGGTTTTTTTTTTGGTTAAAAACATGAAAATACCTCCACTTTTAGTTTCTTGGTCCAGTGTGGTGGGCCTGAACATGTACTACTTAATGAAACTGCCCTAATGAAGTGATTTCAATTTTCCTTAACCAGGTCTCTGTGACTATGCATATTTGATGTTTTCCAGGGTAGGAGTGACTGAAGGGATTGCAGTATTTTGTTAAGGCTCCAGCCTCCAGCAATAAGCAATACTTACTGTAAGTCATGAACTCTACATCTTTTCAACTTTTTGCCTCCTATCCTCCTTTGTCACTTCAGCAACCTTCCCTGCCCTTTTTCTAGCCAATCCCAAACTGCATGTGACATTCCTGCCTCTCCTCCATATATCCCCACATTCTGCTTCAGGACTATCACACCCAAGGAGAGCTACCCTTTGCTTCAACAGACTAAACTTGATAGCCCCCCTGGTACTGACAACCTTCACCTAGGATTTATTTATCACTGTAGAGACAACATCATAACCCCATTTAAACACATCTACAACCTGTGTATTACACTTAATATTATGCCTAATATCTAGAGGAATGCCATTGTAAAACCACTCCCAGCAATCCAGAGTTTTGGCCCATTTCTACTCTCCCTACACAAGGAAAGGTTCTGGAAACATTTCTTTATTTGCAACTCACTCAATATATCAACCAATACCAGCTCATCTCTCAAAAGCATCATGAATTTTGGTCTGGCCACAGCCCATCCACAGCTATCTGGACACTCTGTGACAACATTTTTCTTGGAATGGACAAAGGCCTAATTACTGCAGCAATTTTTATTGACCTCCCCAGAGCCTTTGATTTTTTTGATCGCTCAGTTCTCCTAGACCATTTCACTGAAACAGGCATTAGTGATGAAACTCTGCTCTGGTTCAAAAAATATAGCTGTGTACACTTACCATAAATGTAGATGTTTAAGTGTATTCACTGTTGCAGTCCTAACTGCTGGGATTTCCTGCCGTGGAAGCCCTTGGCTGGCCTGACTGCCAGAGAATTTTTCCTCCTCCTCCTCCTCTAGGAGCAGTTAAGATGCCCTGAACGACATCAAGTCAAGTCATGTGGATATAAAGGAAGTCAGCTGGCACCATAACTTCAGTACTTTCTTGCCTCCAACAGTAAGGAGTCCTTTGCTAGTCCTTAAATTTAAGGGCCTCAGCCCAGGAAACTCTAGAGTATAAGCCAGAATCTAATATGAACAGAGAAGGGGGGACAACCTGGAAAGAGACAGGAGAATGCCCACTTCAACCTTATGAGGCAACAGGGGAAGGAGAGAGGGAAAGAATACTGCAACACTCAATACACTCAAACATCTATATTCATGGTAAGTTTACACAACTGTACTATGTTCTTCACATTTCACTGTTGCAGTCCTAAGTAATTGGATGACTCCCAAAGCTGATAATAGGGTGGATGGAGGAACTTATGGAGAAGACAGGATGCCCTGCATGACTGCAATGGCAAACCCAGCTCTGGACTTGGAAAATGTTGTGAGGTGATGATGTTTGGTAAAGAAATGCAAATAGGACCAAGTAGCTGCTTCTAAAGTGTCCTTAGTGGTCACTCCTTTAAGAAATGCAATAGACTTAGTGGTGGCTCTAGCTGAGTGTGATGAGTCTGATGGCTTCTTTCCCCAGTGGTTGTAGCAAAACAAAGACTGCACAGGATATTCCCAAAAGTAAATTATAAATGTTGGAGCTGTGAACAGGCTCGGACAAGGAATTGGCAATATTTTTTGGGCTTATGATAAATTCAAGGCTTTAAGAAAGCTTAATCAACTAATCAGGAAGACTTGGGTACAACTGTGAGGTGATACAATTTATAAAATTCAAGAATGAACAGCTGTTAAGGTGGCTGCAGTGGAATTAACAGCAGCAACAAAGGCTATGACTTGGAAATGGAAGTGCATTCAAGAATCTTCTGTTCAGAAAGCCAAGGTGATGAAGGATAAAATATGGGATCTGGAGAAGGAGAAATTAAAATACAAGCCCAGCTGGATATATAGAGAGAAACAGGCAGTATGGGAAGAAATGAGGTGGAACTAGCAACTATGACAAAAAATGTATGGACATAAGGCTGAGGTTACAATACAAGGTTGATTGAAGAGTAAAGAATGTATGATTTATTGTATCAAGAACAAAGCAACATGGTTTGCCAGTATGGGTATAAAGAAAGTAGATGGATCAGCATAACTTGTAAATATAAAGTTGAATGAATATTAAAACATCTTCCCTGGTTTTGTGATGAGCCCAATGTGTAAATTTTGATTCTTGAGCTGAAATTACAGAAGACCATGCAAATCGGTCATCCACCAGGGAAGGAGGATTGCACTAAAGTGCAAAGTGAATGATGATTTTAATAAATCAGTTTTAATTCGGGGATAAAGCCAAAAAAATAATGCAGAGCAAAAGGCCCAAACTCTGGGACAAATCTTAAATGCTGCTCTTGTACATCTATTAATGAGCTGAAACAACAAGTTTTGTAGTACTATGTATTTGCTTAAGGATATGCAGTCTAAAACTCAAATATCTGTCATTATTCAGTGACTGCAATCCAGAGTGATACAAAATGCGATTATAAAACATGCATCAACACATGGAATTTTACTAGCACTGTGAACTAGTAAAACCAGAACAATCTATTTTGTAGTCTGCTCAGAGGTTTACTTGAAGAATGTGCAGTTACTTCAAAATCGGTGAACTGTAGGAGTAAACAAGGTTGCACAATCCTAGAATTATATTTAAAGATGTGGAGGTGGGGATGTCTATTTTGTAATACTCTCCCTACTGCTTTAATGATTCTTCCATTTTTATGACTTGACATTTGTTCTGTAATCATGATGTATATCCCTCATGCCAAGATACAACAGTCTTACATTAATTATAAGGTCATTACTTCTAGTATGATGTGTATTTTCTGCATATCATCTTGGAGATCTTTGGTAGTATGTTACCCAGTTTGTAACTGAATGAATCTCCGGTCACCCATAACACATTTCCTATTTTTACAGCTGAAAACAGTACAAAAACAAATGGCCCCAGTTCATAATTCTGTGGAATACCACAGTTAACCCCTTTTTGAACAGATATTTAACCCCTGAAGCTCTGACTTTCCTTTTCTCTGCCAGGTAGTTTAATCACCAAATTACGTATGGGCTGACATTTAATGATTTTAAATTGTATGTTACTCCCTTAAGTGGAACAGTATCAAAAGCTTTAGCAAGGTCACAATGAGAGGTGTGCCACATAAGCCCTTTGTCAACCACTGTGGCTACTTTAGGAAAAATGGTATGTATGTACCAAGTCCTGTGCACGAGGGGATGCACGGTCCAAACCAAGTAGACAGCTCCAAATAGACCAGCAAGGCAGCCAGAGTTCAATATATTTATTTGATACTGATGAATATAACAGACTAGTTTCGGCCAACAGCCTTCTTCAGTGTAAAACAATATCATCAAGTTCATTTGCATCATCCTTTAAATACATATCAAGAGCCAATCAAAAAATTGAGCTCATGAATACTAATAAGTTTAAATAAATGCTTGCAAAACATGTTTTGAGGGCACTTAGAGTGAATCATATGGTTATGCAATAACAAAGAGTGTATACACTCCAGTGTGGTCCATCCATCACAGCAAAAATAACCCCCAGGTAAATAGATAAGGCTAAACAAATTCTGGATATTCCAACATGTCAAAAGACAATATATTAATACATGTTGTTGGTTTTAATAATCCCATACGGATGTACCACTATCACAAGCTGTTCAACAATTCTTGGTTAGAGGAGCAAAAGGTCAAAAAATCAGATACTGACGTTCAAAGAGCTTAAACGTGCTATGTCATAATGGAGCATATGTTGGACAGATTAGGTTATATATATATATATATAAAAATATATATATATAGGTTGATAGTAAACAACACCAGTTATGAACATAGGATACAAGGTAGATCAACAATAATATTGACCCCAGCCTGAACATAAATGCTTTCACCTTTGTTCAACAGAAACATTGCAACTATTCTATATCCGTCCTGGACACAATAAATGATCACCCAATGAATACAAAAAATACCAAAAATATGATTAATCATTGATGTCTTCCAACATCTCCCTCTAGCAATGTATTGATACTTAGAATCTAAATGACCTTCCCATATTGCATAGAACACCCATCTACTTGTAATAATTATTAGTTAACATTCTCATGGCTAATACATATCAACTATAAATTTTCTGACGGTTCCTGCATGCTATATCTTTAGAGCATTTATTGGACAGGTAAGATGTATTAGCCCATGCTTGTATATTGTTATAAACAATTATTTGACATAACTTATAGTGGATATAAAGTGCAACATGGAAATGAAATCAACAATACTAACATCAACAGCCTAAACATAAAGGCTTACAACTTTCTTCCAAACAGTAATAAGGGCTGTTATATCACTAATACCTATATGGAAATGGCACCACTTGTAAGCCAAAGATGAAAAAGGTAAGACGAGAAAACTGTAATACTGTATCTAGTTTCAACTTACATTAAGCTAACAAGCATAAATGCTCAGTCACCTTACTAGCAAGTTAAGTACCTTTCCACAAAGGGAAAATTTGTTCTAACTAAACATGGCCATTGCCCAGGTCGGACATAATATTAGGTAGGAGTCCATATGACTTAATATATTAACACCCTGTCAGTATTAAGCCAGAATCTTTAAAGATTCATAATGTTAAAGACACATAAATACGAAACAAATAAAAATTCCCCACTTGGTGTCCTATTATTAAATATACTAATACTTAATCAATATACTCATTATAAATGATCATTTAGTCCCGGGTGAAATAAAGCCCCCAATGTGATAATCCAATGTTTCTCTTTCCGATCCAATAACCCATGCCACCCTTGTTTATTTGTTCTATCTCCAGAAATACGGTCGATGACCATAAAGGTGAATCTCGCTTGAGAATGTTTTAGTGTGTGTTGGTAAAGGGCACTCGACTCCTTATGGTTTTTGATATCACTGCGATGTTCGTTCATTCTTAATCTTAAGGCTCTGGAAGTTTGTCCAACATAAAATCCCCCACAGTAACAAGATGCCAGATACACCACCCAGTCGCTACTGCAGTTTCCAAAGATCTTAATATCAAAAACTTTGCTGGTATTACGGCTGGTAAATGCCTTGGATTTCAACATGTGTTGACAGGAACCACAATGGCCACAGGGGAATGACCCAATGAGTTCATCACCATGAAGTGTCAATTGTTTGTGGATAGTTCCCCCACTTGCCATATGTTTAAAGTGTGAAAAATAGGAACCTAAGGTCTTGCCACGTTTATATGAGAAAAGGCAACGGGGTCCCAAAAAACTTCGCAGTTTATCATTGGCCAGTAAAATGTTCCAATGTTTATTAATGATGTTTCTAACCATATTAATATTTCTGCTATAAGTGGTGATGAACCTGACACATGTATGGGAAGATTGATTTTTATTTTTATTTTTGTCCTGATATTGTAATAAGTCGTCCCTCACAAGACGATTAGCTCTATTCTGAGCCGATACAATGTCAAATTCATCATATCCCCTGTTAATAAACCTCTGACTGAGATCCCTACTGGCCAATTGATATTCCTCCATGTTGGAACTGAGACGTTTGATACGTATAAACTGGGATATTGGAATACTCCTGATTGTGTGACGGGGATGTAAACTTGAGGCATGTAACAAGGTGTTATACTGCGGATACTTGCGGAAAACCCTCGTAGACAGAGTATTGTCTGGGTTCCTGTATACTGTGACATCCAAAAAGTTGATAGAATTTTTATCGGATGTCACAGAAAATTCAATTCCCCAGACATTATCATTAAGATATTCAACAAATTCCTGCAAGTATCCTGCATCAGCCCGCCACACCAACCAGCAGTCGTCCAGATAACGTCTCCAGATATCCATTTCAACCTGAAAAATGTTATGTGATGTGTCATAGATCATAAATTCCTCAACATAAGCCATGAAAAGGTCAGCATATATAGGGGCAAAGGATGCCCCCATAGCTGTTCCTTGAAGCTGCCAATAACATTGGCCCTGGAAGTACAGGACATTCTTATTTAGCACATGCTCGGACATACAAATCAAAAGGGTATTAAATCCCGGTGAATATAGATTTACCCTTTCCAACCAATATTGTAAAGATTGGAGACCCGCCCAATGGGGTATACTTGTATATAGTGATTTTACATCCAAAGTACATAAGTACCACTCAGGTTCCAATTGGGTTTCCCTAATTAGCTGTAAAAACTGTGTGGTATCCTGCAATCTAGATCTAATGTGTCCCAACAGGGGTTTAAGATATTTAGTGAGGAAGGCTGACAGGGGTTCAGTCAGAGAGCCTATTCCAGATACTATGGGTCTACCCGGTGGTTTTCCAAAGACTTATGAATTTTGGGTAAAAGATATAGTATCTGTTTGGACGGTTCCGACACTTTAAGTGAATCCAAGCATTTCTTGTTAATAATGCCTTCCTCAAAGGCCAACTGCAAAAAGGCGTCAATCTCATCCTTAAATACTGGTGTGGGATCTATAGACATGTACATATAGCACTTGACATCTGACAATTGAGTTAGCCCTTCATGAATATAATCCGCAGTGTTCCAAACCACAACTGCACCTCCCTTGTCAGCAGGGACAATGACTATATCCTTATTGTCACACAAGGTATTCAAAGCTATCCTGTCATCATCCGATAGATTACTAGCCAACATAATATGTCCCATGTTTTGGAAATGAATATCCCTCAAAATGGAATCCATGAAAATAGATACATGTTTGCTCATAGGGGGTTGAAAAGAGGACTTACCAAAACGGAAGTCCTCAGATGGTTCTGACCTGTTATCCTCAAAAAACAGCCTCAGATTTAACATCCTACAAAAATCATGTAAATCCTGTACTATGTGATATTCTTGACTAAAGAAAGAAGGAATAAAGTTCAAACCCTTATTCAACAGTACAACCTGCTCATCCGTTAATATAGTCTTAGATAAATTCAACACATTCTGGGTGGTTCCAAATGAATTTCCTATTTCAGAAAGTTGTCCAAAAGGCCTTGAAGGGAAACCGGAGTGACCACTCTTTCTGTGCTTTCTGCCCCCCCGGTGTCCCTTGCCCCTTCTAAAGGGGAAATTTTGTTAGTTCTCTTCCTATTAGGTGAAGCCCTCTCACCTGGACCCTCAAAATCCGTAAGGGAGGATTCATCACCAGATGTACTATATGAACTGTCCCCCTTATTTTTAAGAATTGATCGTGGTCCCTTTTTGGTGCGACTGGGCCCTGTTTTAGCCTGATTGTTATCCGCAAATCTAACCGATCTGCTTAAATCAAATGGTTTACCCCGTTGATAATCAGAAAAATCACGGTGAAATTTCTTGATTTTTCGTTCCTTTAACGTTTTTTCGTGCTCCATCAGTTCTAAGGATAGTTTTTTGATATTATCCTGATATTTAGTTGAAGACTCAAACTTTTGAGCCTCTGAACATACATTTTTGACTTCAAGTATGTTGGAATCTACTGTCCTTTCATAATATTGTAACAGTATGTTCACAAATGTCATGGATCCTGTCTGAAGTGCCTCCTGCCATTCATGGTTAAGTTTGTCGTCTGGCTTCCCAACTAGAGGTTGAGTTCGTGTCGTAAACCTCTGGGAGCCATATTCTGGGCCGAATATGCTTTGAATAGCTTAAGGTGCCAAATGTTTGATCTCAGCGTCTTAAATGCCTTTGTGATTGAGTGGAAAAACATATCACAATCAACCACAGATGTCTGAGCCAAACTGCCTGGATCATTGCTTGGCAATCGATCAATGCCAAATACTGCTATATCTTGCCGATCAGCACATAACCCAGAAAGGATGGTGTTTAGATCCATGTTGTAAACAATATTGAAATATATTACTGGTGAGAGCTGGTGGAACACCAAAAGCACAAAGGAATATAATTTGGAATCAGAAATTTGATATGATGGTTATGAACCCAGTAACATCAAAATGGGGTAAAAGTTAACCCTCCAATCTCTAATAAGAAAACACAGGGGTGGCAGAAAGCACAACAAAAAAGTTGAAAGAGAGGTCAATACCAAATATTCCCTAAAATCGGTAAAGATCCAATGATAGGATAAAAAAATTATAATGCTATATAGTATAGCACTAATGGCTTATATATAAGATAAGGTAGACCAACCTAAGTTGATTAATTTGAGTATTCAGTAATAGAGTCAGGGTCCAGTAGATCATCAAAATCAGCCCCAATACGCCAACCTACCAACTATAGGTCATTACCATAATCCAGCATAAGAATCAAATACTATGAGCCCTTACTGTGAGTAATGCTGAACTGACATGGAATCCCAAAAAATTATATTTGTTGTGATTCTATACCTTCAAAACCCTAAAATGTTTTGTGCAGATATGTAAACCAGATGGTCAAAAATACAACAGACAATACTACAGCAAGCCAATGTAGAGCTTATAAGGAACTTTTGAAATCATCAACCGGTATAATTTTTCTCAAATGTCATGCTGCTAATATCACAACCAAATCCTTCTAGTAGTCACTGAATACACGATTAGGGTATATAATAATACCCGTGCCAAATATGTAGCCAGCGAACACACACACCACAAAACTGAGAATGTCAAAGTTCAATTTTTAATAGTGGTCAGGGGACCGAGCAGTGGTTCATTTCAAAAGAGGATGAAAGCTGGCAATAGGTAATTATTAACAGTTATAACAATTGAATAAATTATTGCAATAGTATAGCTAGTATTTGCATCTGTATCCTGTATTCCCAACACAAGTGTTATAATTTCAAATATTTGTAGTACGAACTGTTATACTATATCATAACCATTCTGTCCAGCTGGTAGCCAAATGTTCAAGGACTACAATAATATCTTCATCCAATTAAGTACTCATTATAGGATATATATAACTTTCATTCACAAGCTGTTTAGTGATAGCAGCAGAGGTTCCTTTCGAAAGGAAACGAAATCTGGCACTTGGTAATTACTAACAACTATGACTACTGTATGAATATTACAATAGTGTATCTAGTATTTCCATTTGTATCTTAAATGCCCAAACACAAATGTTATAGTATTAAATTATTAAAGATTAGACTAAAGTGATATATCACAACCATTCCTATCCTACTAATAGACAAATATTAAGGGACCACTCTGATGTCATCCTTCAAAAAGTAGTCATTCTTGGTTCTATTCATAAACTGTGTGCTAATAACAGTATAGAATGATACAAAGGGGGGAGGTTGTGTATTCAATACAGTAAAAAAACTGTTATATATATATATCTCCAGTGCCTTGGGCTTTAGTACCTAAACATGTAGTATATACCACATGACCATAATACCCATAGGTATATTGTTTAAAATCCAATAGGATGTATTATCAAATGCAGTCCCGAGTTGAAATAGTTAGTATATAGTACTTCACTTAACCAAAATAACAGTTATGATATTGAACTCATTATGATTCAAAGCATTCCATCAAATAACTGGTTATATCAGAATCCTTAAGGGAGAAATCGTAGTACTAATTACATCCCCACATTTATGGTTTAGGTGAATATTATAGTCATTATTCCCCTACTCAGTATCTTATTAATCATATTTTTGGTATTTTTTGTATTCATTGGGTGATCATTAATTTTGTCCAGGACGGATATAGAATAGTTGCAATGTTTCTGTTGAACAAAGGTGAAAGCATTTATGTTCAGGCTGGTGTCAATATTATTGTTGATTTACCTTGTATCCTATGTTCATAACTGGTGTTGTTTACTATCAACCTATATATATATATATTTTTATATATATATATATATAACCTAATCTGTCCAACATATGCTCTATTATGACATAGCACGTTTAAGCTCTTTGAACGTCAGTATCTGATTTTTTGAACTTTTGCTCCTCTAACCCAGAATTGTTGAACAGCTTGTGATAGTGGTACATCCGTATGGGATTATCAAAACCAACAACATGTATTAATATATTGTTTTTTGACATGTTGGAATATCTACAATTTGTTTAGCTTCATCTATTTACCTGGTGGTTATTTTTCCTGTGATGGATGGACCACACTGGAGTGTATACACTCTTTGTTATTGCATAACCATATGATTCACTCTAAGTGCCCTCAAAACATGTTTTGTAAGCATTTAATTAAACTCATTAGTATTCATGAGCTCAATTTTGTGATTGGCTCTTGATATGTATTTAAAGGATGATGCAAATGAACTTGATGATATTGTTTTACACTGAAGAAGGCTGTTGGCCGAAACTAGTCTGTTATATTCATCAGTATCAAATAAATATATTGAACTCTGGCTGCCTTGCTGGTCTATTTGGAGCTGTCTACTTGGTTTGGACCGTGCATCCCCTCGTGCACAGGACTTGGTACATACATACTGTTTGCTCACTCTGTGCTGGGGGACCGAGCAGTGGAGTCGTTTCTCAGCCTGTTTCTGGCTGAAGGATTTTGTGGTAACATTTTTTGTTTTTCTGCCATTAGCTCACTTGTTCGTTATTTACAGTGAGCTGGCAGTACTGTGATAAGTCAAGTTCATTTGTTGGGTACGAATTGGCTTACATAAGCTTGTTTCAAGCAGCAAATTACGGCTGTCGGATGGATGAGCGCCATTTTGGTTAAAGTTTTGCCTGGCGGTACATCCGTAATTGGAAACAAGCCTGTTGGACTTTCTTTCACCTGAATTGAGGAGCGTTGAGTGGTAGGAGGGTGTTTATTCTTCATATGGCCGTATTGATCATCTAACTTTGCATCTTTTCCTTTTGGATGTGTCCATATATGTTTTTCTATCTTGTGGGCCAGGCCGACTATCAAAGGAACTACTGACTTTGGACATTTTAAAATATTCAACTGTTGTGCTTCTTTTTTCACGCAATCCAAATCTTCATGTGTGTATTATGTTGGGGGCTAATACGATATAGCGCTTGTGGAGTAGAACATTGTATGTGAAGACAGCGACGTCCGTTGGGAAGAATTTTGGATTTTGGACTTGGTGTTTTGCATAACTTTTGTTGGGGGCAAATACGATATAGCGCTTGTGGATTAGAACATTGTATGTGAAGACAGCGACGTCCGTTCGGAAGAATTTTGGATTTTGGACTTGGTGTTTTGCATAACTTGAAGGGACAATTGTATTGTGGACTAATTTTGTGCTTAATATATGGTTAGGTTACGTTGCCTGTCATCTATTATCTATATGTGATTGTGTATTGAGTGTGTAATAACAATATAGGGTTTGGCAGTAATATTAGGTGTATTTAACATCTTGGGGATTATTACGACACAGTGATTTGGGATTGGAACACTCTGCATATAGATAGCGACGGTTATTGAAAAACCGTTTGGAGGCCGCGTTTTACATTTGGAATTCTGATATGTACAACTATCAGGGACAAATGCATTAAGGATGTTTTTGTGTATATCACAGTGTTTAGTGAAATTCTTGCTTGTTCATGAGTAACATTTGGTTGAACAACGAATACCTAATAATTTAGGGTCTAGAAGCAATATTTTTGTCTGGTAGCGGGTTATAGGATTATTGTAATTTAGGAACGCATTCAACTATCATTTAAATTACAACCAAAATTCTGTTGTGCTTATGCATGTTGTCTATACCGTTATAGGAACTGCTTTACTTTGGTGAAATGAGGTCGTAGTCTAAATGGACACTGTATAGATGCAGGATTTGGAAACGGTGTGGAAACCTAGTGGTATGATATGTGCTGTACGTAATTTTTGATAGATGAGCATATTGGGATGTATTGAACCTGTATTGGGTGATCATTTTACTTGTGACTGTGTCCGGTCCTAGCGGCCTATGTCTACGGGCAGTGTGCTCAAAATATTTTGGTACACCAGGTCGCTAAATATCAAACTGGTATGGGATACATGTTGGGCCTATCAAAATCTTATAACAATTTAGTATCTTTTTGGTATAATACCATTCAGGTATTCTTTATTGGAAGATAATAATAAGTGGTGGCCTGCAGGACTGTGATGTGGGAATAAGATACTGAGTAGGGGAATAATGACTATAATATTCACCTAAACCATAAATGTGGGGATGTAATTAGTACTACGATTTCTCCCTTAAGGATTCTGATATAACCAGTTATTTGATGGAATGCTTTGAATCATAATGAGTTCAATATCATAACTGTTATTTTGGTTAAGTGAAGTACTATATACTAACTATTTCAACTCGGGACTGCATTTGATAATACATCCTATTGGATTTTAAACAATATACCTATGGGTATTATGGTCATGTGGTATATACTACATGTTTAGGTACTAAAGCCCAAGGCACTGGAGATATATATATATATAACAGTTTTTTTACTGTATTGAATACACACCCCCCCCTTTGTATCATTCTATACTGTTATTAGTACACAGTTTATGAACAAAACCAAGAATGACTACTTTTTGAAGGATGACATCAGAGTGGTCCCTTAATATTTGTCTATTAGTAGGATAGGAATGGTTGTGATATATCACTTTAGTCTAATCTTTAATAATTTAATACTATAACATTTGTGTTTGGGCATTTAAGATACAAATGGAAATACTAGATACACTATTGTAATATTCATACAGTAGTCATAGTTGTTAGTAATTACCAAGTGCCAGATTTCGTTTCCTTTCGAAAGGAACCTCTGCTGCTATCACTAAACAGCTTGTGAATGAAAGTTATATATATCCTATAATGAGTACTTAATTGGATGAAGATATTATTGTAGTCCTTGAACATTTGGCTACCAGCTGGACAGAATGGTTATGATATAGTATAACAGTTCGTACTACAAATATTTGAAATTATAACACTTGTGTTGGGAATACAGGATACAGATGCAAATACTAGCTATACTATTGCAATAATTTATTCAATTGTTATAACTGTTAATAATTACCTATTGCCAGCTTTCATCCTCTTTTGAAATGAACCACTGCTCGGTCCCCTGACCACTATTAAAAATTGAACTTTGACATTCTCAGTTTTGTGGTGTGTGTGTTCGCTGGCTACATATTTGGCACGGGTATTATATACCCTAATCGTGTATTCAGTGACTACTAGAAGGATTTGGTTGTGATATTAGCAGCATGACATTTGAGAAAAATTATACCGGTTGATGATTTCAAAAGTTCCTTATAAGCTCTACATTGGCTTGCTGTAGTATTGTCTGTTGTATTTTTGACCATCTGGTTTACATATCTGCACAAAACATTTTAGGGTTTTGAAGGTATAGAATCACAACAAATATAATTTTTTGGGATTCCATGTCAGTTCAGCATTACTCACAGTAAGGGCTCATAGTATTTGATTCTTATGCTGGATTATGGTAATGACCTATAGTTGGTAGGTTGGCGTATTGGGGCTGATTTTGATGATCTACTGGACCCTGACTCTATTACTGAATACTCAAATTAATCAACTTAGGTTGGTTTACCTTATCTTATATATAAGCCATTAGTGCTATACCATACAGCCTTATTTTTTTATCCTATCATTGGATCTTTACCTATTTTAGGGAATATTTGGTATTGACCTCTCTTTTCAACTTTTTTGTTGTGCTTTCTGCCACCCCTGTGTTTTCTTATTAGAGATTGGAGGGTTAACTTTTTACCCCATTTTGATGTTACTGGGTTCATAACCATCATATCAAATTTCTGATTCCAAATTATATTCCTTTGTGCTTTTGGTGTTCCACCAGCTCTCACCAGTAATATATTTCAATATTGTTTACAACATGGATCTAAACACCATCCTTTCTGGATTATGTGCTGATCGGCAAGATATAGCAGTATTTGGCATTGATCGATTGCCAAGCAATGATCCAGGCAGTTTGGCTCAGACATCTGTGGTTGATTGTGATATGTTTTTCCACTCAATCACAAAGGCATTTAAGACGCTGAGATCAAACATTTGGCACCTTAAGCTATTCAAAGCATATTCGGCCCAGAATATGGCTCCCAGAGGTTTACGCATACGAACTCAACCTCTAGTTGGGAAGCCAGACGACAAACTTAACCATGAATGGCAGGAGGCACTTCAGACAGGATCCATGACATTTGTGAACATACTGTTACAATATTATGAAAGGACAGTAGATTCCAACATACTTGAAGTCAAAAATGTATGTTCAGAGGCTCAAAAGTTTGAGTCTTCAACTAAATATCAGGATAATATCAAAAAACTGTCCTTAGAACTGATGGAGCACGAAAAAACGTTAAAGGAACGGAAAATCAAAAAATTTCACCGTGATTTTTCTGATTATCAACGGGGTAAACCATTTGATTTAAGCAGATCGGTTAGATTTGCGGATAACAATCAGGCTAAAACAGGGCCCAGTCGCACCAAAAAGAGACCACGATCAATTCTTAAAAATAAGGGGGACAGTTCATATAGTACATCTGGTGATGAATCCTCCCTTACGGATTTTGAGGGTCCAGGTGAGAGGGCTTCACCTAATAGGAAGAGAACTAACAAAATTTCCCCTTTAGAAGGGGCAAGGGACACCGGGGGGGCAGAAAGCACAGAAAGAGTGGTCACTCCGGTTTCCCTTCAAGGCCTTTTGGACAACTTCCTGAAATAGGAAATTCATTTGGAACCACCCAGAATGTGTTGAATTTATCTAAGACTAGATTAACGGATGAGCAGGTTGTACTGTTGAATAAGGGTTTGAACTTTATTCCTTCTTTCTTTAGTCAAGAATATCACATAGTACAGGATTTACATGATTTTTGTAGGATGTTAAATCTGAGGCTGTTTTTTGAGGATAACAGGTCAGAACCATCTGAGGACTTCCGTTTTGGTAAGTCCTCTTTTCAACCCCCTATGAGCAAACATGTATCTATTTTCATGGATTCCATTTTGAGGGATATTCATTTCCAAAACATGGGACATATTATGCTGGCTAGTAATCTATCGGATGATGACAGGATAGCTTTGAATACCTTGTGTGACAATAAGGATATAGTCATTGTCCCTGCTGACAAGGGAGGTGCAGTTGTGGTTTGGAACACTGCGGATTATATTCATGAAGGGCTAACTCAATTGTCAGATGTCAAGTGCTATATGTACATGTCTATAGATCCCACACCAGTATTTAAGGATGAGATTGACGCCTTTTTGCAGTTGGCCTTTGAGGAAGGCATTATTAACAAGAAATGCTTGGATTCACTTAAAGTGTCGGAACCGTCCAAACAGATACTATATCTTTTACCCAAAATTCATAAGTCTTTGGAAAAACCACCGGGTAGACCCATAGTATCTGGAATAGGCTCTCTGACTGAACCCCTGTCAGCCTTCCTCACTAAATATCTTAAACCCCTGTTGGGACACATTAGATCTAGATTGCAGGATACCACACAGTTTTTACAGCTAATTAGGGAAACCCAATTGGAACCTGAGTGGTACTTATGTACTTTGGATGTAAAATCACTATATACAAGTATACCCCATTGGGCGGGTCTCCAATCTTTACAATATTGGTTGGAAAGGGTAAATCTATATTCACCGGGATTTAATACCCTTTTGATTTGTATGTCCGAGCATGTGCTAAATAAGAATGTCCTGTACTTCCAGGGCCAATGTTATTGGCAGCTTCAAGGAACAGCTATGGGGGCATCCTTTGCCCCTATATATGCTGACCTTTTCATGGCTTATGTTGAGGAATTTATGATCTATGACACATCACATAACATTTTTCAGGTTGAAATGGATATCTGGAGACGTTATCTGGACGACTGCTGGTTGGTGTGGCGGGCTGATGCAGGATACTTGCAGGAATTTGTTGAATATCTTAATGATAATGTCTGGGAATTGAATTTTCTGTGACATCCGATAAAAATTCTATCAACTTTTGGATGTCACAGTATACAGGAACCCAGACAATACTCTGTCTACGAGGGTTTTCCGCAAGTATCCGCAGTATAACACCTTGTTACATGCCTCAAGTTTACATCCCCGTCACACAATCAGGAGTATTCCAATATCCCAGTTTATACGTATCAAACGTCTCAGTTCCAACATGGAGGAATATCAATTGGCCAGTAGGGATCTCAGTCAGAGGTTTATTAACAGGGGATATGATGAATTTGACATTGTATCGGCTCAGAATAGAGCTAATCGTCTTGTGAGGGACGACTTATTACAATATCAGGACAAAAATAAAAATAAAAATCAATCTTCCCATACATGTGTCAGGTTCATCACCACTTATAGCAGAAATATTAATATGGTTAGAAACATCATTAATAAACATTGGAACATTTTATTGGCCAATGATAAACTGCGAAATTTTTTGGGACCCCGTTGCCTTTTCTCATATAAACGTGGCAAGACCTTAGGTTCCTATTTTTCACACTTTAAACATATGGCAAGTGGGGGAACTATCCACAAACAACTGACACTTCATGGTGATGAACTCATTGGGTCATTCCCCTGTGGCCATTGTGGTTCCTGTCAACACATGTTGAAATCCAAGGCATTTACCAGCCGTAATACCAGCAAAGTTTTTGATATTAAGATCTTTGGAAACTGCAGTAGCGACTGGGTGGTGTATCTGGCATCTTGTTACTGTGGGGGATTTTATGTTGGACAAACTTCCAGAGCCTTAAGATTAAGAATGAACGAACATCGCAGCGATATCAAAAACCACAAGGAGTCGAGTGCCCTTTACCAACACACACTAAAACATTCTCAAGCGAGATTCACCTTTATGGTCATCGACCGTATTTCTGGAGACAGAACAAATAAACAAGGGTGGCATGGGTTATTGGATCGGAAAGAGAAACATTGGATTATCACATTGGGGGCTTTATTTCACCCGGGACTAAATGATCATTTGTAATGAGTATATTGAATCAGTATTAGTCCATTTAATAATAGGACACCAAGTGGGGAATTTTTATTTGTTTCGTATTTATGTGTCTTTAACATTATGAATCTTTAAAGATTCTGGCTTAATACTGACAGGGTGTTAATATATTAAGTCATATGGACTCCTACCTAATATTATGTCCGACCTGGGCGATGGCCATGTTTAGTTAGAACAAATTTTCCCTTTTGTGGAAAGGTACTTAACTTGCTAGTAAGGTGACTGAGCATTTATGCTTGTTAGCATAATGTAAGTTGAAACTAGATACAGTATTACAGGTTTCTCGTCTTACCTTTTTCATTTTTGGCTTACAAGTGGTGCCATTTCCATATAGGTATTAGTGATATAACAGCCCTTATTACTGTTTGGAAGAAAGTTGTAAGCCTTTATGTTTAGGCTGTTGATGTCAGTATTGTTGATTTCATTTCCATGTTGCATTTCATATACACTATAAGGTATGTTAAATAATTGTTTATAACAATATATAAGCATGGGCTAATACATCTTACCTGTCCAATAAATGCTCTAAAGATATAGCATGCAGGAACCGTCAGAAAATTTATAGTTGATATGTATTAGCCATGAGATTGTTAACTAATAATTATCATAAGTAGATGGGTGTTTTATGCAATATGGGAAGATTATTTAGATTCTAAGTATCAATACATTGCTAGAGGGAGATGTTGGAACACATAAATGATTAATCATATTTTTGGTATTTTTTGTATTCATTGGGTGATCATTAATTTTGTCCAGGACGGATATAGAATAGTTGCAATGTTTCTGTTGAACAAAGGTGAAAGCATTTATGTTCAGGCTGGTGTCAATATTATTGTTGATTTACCTTGTATCCTATGTTCATAACTGGTGTTGTTTACTATCAACCTATATATATATATATTTTTATATATATATATATATAACCTAATCTGTCCAACATATGCTCCATTATGACATAGCATGTTTAAGCTCTTTGAACGTCAGTATCTGATTTTTTGACCTTTTGCTCCTCTAACCAAGAATTGTTGAACAGCTTGTGATAGTGGTACATCCGTATGGGATTATCAAAACCAACAACATGTATTAATATATTGTCTTTTGACATGTTGGAATATCTAGAATTTGTTTAGCCTCATCTATTTACCTGGTGGTTATTTTTCCTGTGATGGATGGACCACACTGGAGTGTATACACTCTTTGTTATTGTATAACCATATGATTCACTCTAAGTGCCCTCAAAACATGTTTTGCAAGCATTTAATTAAACTTATTAGTATTCATGAGCTCAACTTTGTGATTGGCTCTTGATATGTATTTAAAGGATGATGCAAATGAACTTGATGATATTGTTTTACACTGAAGAAGGCTGTTGGCCGAAACTAGTCTGTTATATTCATCAGTATCAAATAAATATATTGAACTCTGGCTGCCTTGCTGGTCTATTTGGAGCTGTCTACTTTAGGAAAAATGCCATAAAAACTTCAAATGGCAAAAGCTCTACCTTACATCTGTGCTACTGTATAAAAACAAAGAAGGGTAGGTTCCCACTGACTTTCTGGATAAAGTCCATTTTGACCAATTAAAAAATACCAGCATCTCAAATTTCCGCCCTATTGCCTTACTATCCCCTATTTCTAAAATCCTGGAAAAGTGCATCCACCTCCAACTTATGCCATTAATGACCCAAAACAATCTCCTCACACCTACTCAGCATGGCTTCCGCCCTGGCCACAGCACCATAACCGCCCTAATTTCTTTCTTAGATACTGTCAACCAAGCCCGTGATTCAGGACAGCTAGTTTCTACTGTTCTTGATCTGTCCAAGGCATTTGACATGATCTCCAATAACCATCTGCTTTGTCATCTCCCCTAAAACTCTATCCTGCTTCTCCAGCTATCTATCAGACAGATCTCAAGCTGTCAAATGGAAAAACTCCATCTCTTCCTTCGTACCCACCCCCACTGGTGTCCCACAGGGATCCATCTGCGAACCTATGCTAATCAACATCTTCATCAATAACTTTCACACTGCTATTCCTGACACCAAAATCATTCAATAAGTGGATGACTCAATCCTAGTCTGCTCTGCCTCTAACCTCTCTGAATTGCTGTCAAAAACCCAAACTGCCTTCTCAAAAACTGAAAACTGGATGCACCAAAACCACCTCTCTCTTAATGCAAGCAAATCTAAAATTCTACTATTCCCACCCACTAAGAACTATTCCTTCAATAAAAATGACTTTAAAATCCTTAGCCAAACCAACACACCTATAGAAGTCGTCCCCTCCACTAAACCGCTAGGTATAATAGTTGATGAACACCTAAAGTTTGATATACATGTACAACAGAACATTAAAAAGACCCACCAAAAGCTAGGTATGCTGTATAGGAACAATCACTTTCTCTCCAACGCTACAAGACACACTCTAGCCTCTATTTTTCTCCTTCCTTCCTTACTATATGGTGCTCCTCTCCTAACCAACCTGTCTTCCTCCATTTCCTCCAAACTAGAAAGCTGTTACAATAAAATCTCTAAATTTGCCTCCAAATCCAAAAATTCCACTCATCACTACCTCACCCTACAAAATCCCTGAACTGGCTAGAACTACCAAACCACCTAGATTACCTACAACTCTCTATAGCACATACACTCATATTTCAGCCTACAAAATGCCCTGCTCTAAATAATATCCTTCCAACTATATTCCCAACAGAACCCTGAGATCGGAACATCAGAACTTAATAGACATCCATAAACCCAAACATCCTGCTGGACAACTGCTCCTCTCCTATGGTCTAGGCAAAAAAATGGAATTCCCTTCCTCAATCACTAAGAAGCACCCCAAACTATGAAAATTTCAAAGCCCAGCTTTTCAAACACCTGTCTACTAAACGGAAATGCCCCTGCCTCCTCCCTACTTAAGCTCTGATTACCTTAAGCCTTAAGAGTCTCCCCCTTCCAGCACATAATCCCTCCTTACTTAAACTTCGATCACTTCAAGACATAAGAGTCTCCTCCTACTGGCACATAATCCCTATATACCTCCCTCAGACATATTCTTTCTTTCATCTCTATCAAATCTCCCTGCACTCTCCTGCGGCTTTATTCCTTTCCTTACTTCTTCCACTCCTACAGCTATATTTGCTCAACAAAACTTGTAAATATTCTAAATATAGAGTACTCCTTCTACTCTATTACATGCATGTAAAGCATATCCACAATTTCTCAAATTCCTCTAATTTCTCAATACTTATCAAATATCTATACAACCTTAACGCTTGGTTTCAATAAATTTCTGCCAACGTATACTCAATGAAAAAGCTTAATTAAATCAGTCCTACAGAACTGTTTCTGGTACAAGGTTGTACCTCTTGTAATCATATTTGTAAACTGCTAATGCATTCTCAGACCTTGCTTGTATTTCTTGTAAATCCTGTATGTAAACTGTTTTTTTTTTTTAATGCATTCTCAGAGCTTTTCTCCCCGGGCCTCCACTGAAAATGGGCCATGTTGACCCAGTGGACTTCCCCTGTAATCAAACTGGAAATAAAATAAAAATTTTCATTGGACGTTCAACAGGATGATAGGTCTAAAACGGTCTACTCTTAAAAGTTGGCAAACTGAACTATACATTGTCAGCTTAATGGTTTCACTGATTCCCACTGAAATAATCAAGTACAGACTCTTCACAGATACGTCTGCAAAATCGTCGTAAGAATTTGAAAACATTCACAAAATGTTTCATGTTAGTACACTTCAGAATTCTGCAGTGTGATCAAGACTGAAAAGCCATCAAGCCATGTGCAGAATGCTTCTGGCTATTGTCACTATAACTATGAGAAAGGAAGGACTTTTGCAACTTTTTAGAGAGATTTGCACTGGATGGGAAGGAACAAATAAACATTCTTAAACAACTACTGGTTATGCGGAAAACAAAAAAAAAAAATAGAAGTTATGTACTTACCATAACGTTCCATGTGAGTTGTTTATCTCGCCTTTATTCTTACTGATGGGTTCGGAGCCGATCATCAGCTCCGACATGGCCGATAGCAAGCTCAAGGTTTGCCAGTAGCTAGAGACCAGCCCCTTATCCGACAATGCACTGCTGGAATTACCCAAGATCTTGTTTGCTGCGAATAATAGTCTATACATATATATGCATATATACAACCCATACATACTCTCATATATATCTACGAAGAACAGTTCCCAAAGGGAAAGAAGAAATATTGAATAACCAGGATGGCACTAGCCTCTAAGTCAACAGTCAGCCATAAGGGGGAAGGAGGGAGGGACGCAAGAATAAAGGTGAGATAAACAACTCACATGGAACGTTATGGTAAGTACATACCTTGTATATGTGAAGTTGTTAAATTTCACTGATGGGTAGCGTCCCTAGCACCCACAACCCTGGGTGGCTCATGGGAGTATGTTCTTCAGTACCGTAGAACCAAAGGAAGACCTGTCCCTATAAGTCTTATCTACTTTGTAATGTGTAATAAAGGTATGAGGCTTAGACCAAGTAGCTGCAGCGCAAATATCATCAAGGGGCAATTTAGCTTGAAAAGCAGAAGAGGTAGAGACAGATCTGGTAAATTGAGCTTTTGGTTTGTGCGTTAAAGGCATGTTCGCATTTTCATACACAAAGGATATACAATCGGATAACCATTTAGATAAGGTTGTTTTAGCCACTGGATTGCCTTTTCTTGCTTCTGAAAAGGATACAAAAAGTTGATCTGATTTCCTAACATCCTTAGTTCTGTCAAGATAAAATCTGAGCTGTCTGTGAACATCAAGTTTGTGCAGCATATATTCCAATTTGTTAGAGTGGTTGGGGAAGAACACTGGTAGTTCAATGACCTGATTGTTATTTGACTCAGAAAAGACTTTAGGTACAAATGAGTGATTTGTTCTGAGAGATACTCTATCAGCATGGAAGATCATGTAGGGTGGTCTGATGGATAATGCTTGAAGTTCTGACACTCTGCGGGCAGACGTAATGGCCACAAGAAAAATTGTTTTCCAAGATAAGAATTTTAAAGCACAAGAAAAAGCTGGTCCAAAGGGAGGAAGAATAAGTTGAGACAGCATAAGGTTTAAATTCCAGGGAGAAAAGGGAATTTTGATCAGAGGTCTCATATAAAGAACGCCTTTAAGGAAGGTTTTGGATAATTTATGGCTCATAATATTTGAGCCATCAAGACCAAGATGAAAATTTGAGATAGCAGCCAACTGAACTTGAACTGTAGCAGCTGCTGCTTCCTTAAAAATGTTTCTCAAAAATTCCAAAATGGAAGATAGCGGAGCTCGAAAAGGGTCAATGTTCTGCAGGTTGGCCCAAACTAAGAACCCTTTCCATTTACTGCCATATAGTTTCCTGGTAGATGGCTTGTGAGAAGGCAAGAGAATCTATCTTCTGAAATTGAATGAAGCTTGGCAATTAGGGGAAGTGGATTAGCCAAGCAGTCAGTTTCAGGGACTGCAGAGAAGAATGAAGGTCCCCTGATGGGTGCTTCAGAAGGTCCGGGACTGGGACCAGGATCCATGGATCCTCCAACAGATGATGGTGGAGAAACGGAAACCAAATCTGTCGAGGCCAGTAGGGGCTAGGAGTATAACCTTCCTTCCCAGCGATTTTGCTTTCTGTAAAAATCTGGGTATTAATGGGAATGGTGGAAATGCATAAAGGAGACCCAGGGGCCAATCGTGTATCAGTGCATCTCTCGGGGGATGACCCGGAGGTGGTATCAGGGCAAAGCAGCTTCTGCATTTTGAATTGAAGCGGCTGGCAAAAAGGTTGCAGCAAGGCTGGCCCCATTAGCGGAAAAATTAACTCTGCAACCTGTTGTTTGAGCGACCACTCGTGAGGGAGTAATATTGCCCTGCTTAGCGTGTCCGCTATGACATTGGATTTCCCCAGGATGTGCGTTGCTAACAGAAAACGCTGGGACGACACAGCCCATTGCCAAACCCTGAGGGCTTCTCGACAAAGGGGGTAAGACTTGGTTCCGCCTTGCTTGTTCAAGTACTAGACTACTGACATGTCGGTCTGAATTGCAATAGTCCCTAGAGGGAAGAGAGTCCTGAAAGTACTGCAACGCTAGAAGTACCACTCTCAGCTCTAGAACATTGGTGTGAAGATGTGATTCTTGATCTGTCCATGTGCTTTGGGCAGTCTTTCCCTGGAAATGCCCCCCCACCCCCACCCTATAAGGGAAGCGCCCGTGGTCACAGTGGCTACTGGGGGGGGGGGGCAAAGGGTCTTCCCATTGTAACATGAAGAGACGTCAACCACCACCGAAGGTCTCTCCTGTAAGAATCTGTGATAAGAATCATGTGGTGCATTGGTAGTTTCTGGTAAGACCACTGAGCGAAGAGGAGCCATTGAAGGATTCGCAAATGCATCCTTGCAAGTGGTATAGCCAGGATTGCTGCCGCCATCAAACCTAGTACTTTCAATAGCTCCGCTGCTGCAGCTTTGTTTTTTGACGCCAGTGAGTTGATGTTTTGGCAGAGAAGAGAGACTCTTTTGAAAGGGAGACGTAGAGTGGTGGTTGAGGCATCTAACTCTGCTCCTATAAAATTGGTATGCTGAGATGGCGATAAGGCAGACTTTTCAAAATTGATCGTAATGCCTAATTGATGGCAGAGTGTCAGAGTGTATCGTGTTGCCTGAGTCAATTGATGCCTGGTGGTAGTGGTGAGGAGCCAATCGTCTAAGTATGGAAACACCTGGAATCCTAGATGCCTCAGGTGATCCGTGGCTACTGCCATACATTTGGTGAACACTCTGGGGGCTGAAGTGAGACCAAAGGGCAGGGCTCGAAACTGGCAATGACAGGCTCCCAGCTGGAAGCGCAGATGATCTCTGGAGCGTCTGTCCATCTTTATGTGATAGTACGCATCCTTGAGATCTATAAAGCACATCCAATCACCTTTCCCTAAAAAGGGAAGAATGGACTGAAACATTACCATTCGGAACTTCTCTTTCTTTACGAAGTTGTTGAGTCTGTTGAGGTCCAAGATAGGTCTCCAGTCTCCTGTTTTCTTTGGTACCAAAAAGAATCTTGAGTAAGTTCCGAATCCAACTTGGTCTGCTGGAACTGGTTGGATGACTCTTTTCTAGCAATCTGTGGACCTCTACGATTGCTTGTTCCCTGAGATTGGGTGGAACATCTGGGATTATTTTGATGGGAATGGGTGGGGTAAAGAACGGTATGAAATATCCTCTGGAAATGATGCTTTGTACCAAAGTATCCGATGTTATGTTTAGCCAGGCTTCTGGGTACAAAGACAAGCGACCCCTGGCTGCCTCCAGAGCCGAACAGTCGGGCCCCCTTTCAGGGGCGCTGATAGGACTGACCAGAGAACTGACCCCTGTCACCTTGTTGCTGCAGACCCCCGCTGCCCCGGGGGCGGCATCTTCTATTATAACCCCCTCCTCTGCCTCTAGAGGGGGTTTCACCACGTGTGTCCTGAAAGGCTGCCTGAGTTTTTTGGAACCCCCCCCCCCAGGGCCCTTGGGGTAGGGCCAAGTAGGAGTGGAAAAATGGACCCCAACGGCAGATAAAAGTCTTGCCTTCCTGCTCACACCTGGTTAAAGTTTCCTTTACTTTGGGCCCAAACAGTAATGAGCCATCGAATGGGGTATTAATAAAGGAAGACTTGAAGGGTTCCGCAAAGGAACAGAGACGCATCCAGACTTGTCTGCGAAGAGCAATGCCTGAACTAGCGGCTCTACTCGAAACATCAGCTGCACAGGATGAGACGCATGGACGAGTTCACTAGTGAGTTTAGGGTAGTGAGCTGGGCGCTGACTGTCGGCCACTCCTGTAGCTACTGTACCCTGGAGAGCATCTCCTAGCTCTTTCAGGAAATCTCTCTGTAGTCTTGTAAAATGGGTCAAGTAGTTCAGTGATCGCAGAGAAAAAGTTGCTGAATTAAACATGCGCTTCCCATATCTATCCATAACCCTAGAATCTCTGTTAGGGGGATGGATAGAAGAGGCTGTCTCAGATGCTTCCTTTTTGGTGGCTGCAGCCACCACAATGGCATCCACAGGCACTCCTTTTGCCAAAAATGGCTTATCTACTGGGGCAGATATGAATTTGTTGGGTCTACGAGGTACAGGTTCCATGGCCTCCTGTGACTCTCACGCCTTATGAGAGAGCAGTTCCATGAGCTCGTCGTAAGGCGGAGATACCCAAGAAGTGGAAGGTTGAGACCAAAAAGCCTTCAAGAGCACAGACTCATCCTTGGTAGGGGTGTTGGACTGCCAATTGCCCCTCTGACTAAGGATCTCTACTATCTCTGCAAAGGAGATATCCTCAAAGAGGGATCAAGGGGACCCTTCTGACTCACCTAAGTCCGTGTCAGATGTCAAAGACTCCTGTGGGGAGTCCAAGTGCCTCCTCTTGCACAGTCTCTTCCTGGGCACCTCCTCAGAGGGAGGATCTGGGAAGGTCTCAGAAGAGCAGGGGACACTCTGTGGGGATACTTGAGGTTCGGGGTCTCTACGCTTAGAGGGGTCGGTAGATGCACACAGGAGCTTGAGGGGAGAGGGAAAGCTGAACCGATGCTGACGTTGTCTTTGGAGACCAAACTCTCCTCATAGCATCGAAGGCACCACGGCTCCGACGAGAAGGAGTGGACGGACCCGAGAGCACCGTCCGATCTTCCCGCACTGAAACCCTGGGCTCCGAGCCTGAGGTAGGAGCCGAGCTCATCCGAGCCGAAGCCCCGAGAGGAAGAGTCGGCACCGACAAATCGGTGCGACTATCCTCCCCAGATCAGACGGGACAGCGTCGGCTCAGAGAGCCCTTGGTCGGCGCCGAGGACATCCGATTAGATGGATGCAAATAACCTCTGTGCAGGTATTGGCTCCAAGGGTTCAACCACCATTGGTTCAAATTCCTTCGGCTCAGAGTCCAGTATGGCTCGGAGGAGGAGTAGACAAGTCCGGTTCCATGATCTTTGGCACTGACGAGCTGATCGGGGCCGACAACAATTTGTCAAGTCCTGGTGCCTATAAAAGCTTCTGTACTAGCCGATCCATGTCCAAATCTGAAAGGCTGACTGAGGACTTAGTAGAGTGCACCGAAGCTGACTGGAGCAGAGGTGAAGAAAGAACTTCAGAGACCGGCTCCAATACTGAGAGCTGGCTCCGAATCAAAGGTACACTCAGTTCCGATGACTGTGGAACTGATGACCCTCCTTCTGAAACTTTAGCCTTTTTGGAGACCTTATCTGATGACTTGGATTTTGAGGATTTGAAGGATGTACTAGCACCTTCATGGCTACTTAAAACTTCCGAAAAAGATTGCTGTAGCAATCCACTGTCTATAAGTTTCCTCCCTCTCTCCACGAGGACTCTTGAAGAGAAAGAGTGACAAATGCTACGTGTGTCTTGGAGGTGCTTGGCTCCCAAGCAGTAGACACACAATGCGTCAGCCAGTGACGGACATTTTCTGCCCACAATCTGGGCATTTTTTGAATCCCGATTTGGGATGGGATCTCTCCTTATCATCTGACATACTGAAGAGAAAAACAGTGAATTAGATTCACAAACAACTAAGCCCAAACTGGGCACTATCCACAAAAGTATTATATATATATATATATATATATATATATATATATATATATATAAATATAATACAAATATGGGGCTAAGAGGCCCACAGAAAAAGCCTAACTACTAAAGGGATTAATAGTAGGAAAAGGGGGCTAAAGGCCCACAAAAAACTGAGAAGCCAACAAGGCCCTAAATAAAACTTTTTAAAGACTTGCTGTTAATTTGTTTCTATAATGGTCCGAGCTAGCTGGATCACAGAGATCTCTCTTGCCACGGCAAACTAGATCTGAGGTAATTCCAGCAGTGCATTGTGGGATAAGGGGCTGGTCTCGAGCTACTGGAAAACCTTGAGATTGCTATCGGCTGTGTCCTCGGCTCCGAACCCATCAGTAAGAATAAACGGCGAGATTTAACAACTTCACATTGCTTGGATTACTAAAAAATGGCTTCAGAAAAGCGAAGGTCACATTGAAAATTACCAATTTTAAAACCCAGGTGGAATTACTTGCAGTCTACATGCATACATACAAATATTTCAAGCACGGGCATTGACGCCCTTTTAGCTTGCCAATATACCAAAACAGCGGTTTCATTAAGTGTTCAGGCTGTTCTTAAAAATATCTAAAAAAGTACTTGCTTTAATGTAATTTGGTAGTCTGTTCCACGCATCATCTACTCTGTCAGAGAACCAGTTAGTACATTTCTCATTCCTATAGAATCTTCTACATAGGTTATCTGATGATTCTCTAGTACTTTTTGTTAACCCCAAACATTCCCAGAGGTAGTTGTCACTAAATGTCTTATACACCCGAATAAGATTTCCTCTTAGATATCTGTAAGAGACACTGTACAAGTTCAGATATTTTAGTCTTTCATAATAACTTAGAATTTCACATCCACGGATGCCCTAGGTATATTTCTGCTGTACTCTTTCGAGTTTACTCATGCTCGTTTTCTTATAGGTTTTACATATTGTTATTCCATACTCAAGTTTAGGTATAATGTAACTAACAAGCAATGACTTCATTTTTGACTTCCTAGACTTTATAAATCTTTTTATACAACCTATAGTTCTATCATTAACCAACTGGTTGATATGATTAGAAAAACTCATAGCTGTATCTACAACACCTCAGATGAAAAAGTGAGGTCTGAAAGATACAATCTAAACAAGTAAGCCTCTAGGATAGAGCCCTGTGGGACACCCTGACTGTAACCAAGTATTTCATCTGTCCAGTTGCTGTATACTTGACATGTCCTATTTGTAAGCCATGCAGCTATCCATTTTACCAAGAATACATCTATACCTAGTTGCTCTAATTTATTGATCAGTGTTTTGTGTATGACCCTGTCAAATGCTGAAGTTAAATCTATATAAATTACATCACAGCACAATTTCATTTATAGCTAATATTATATTATTATAAAACATTAAGTTTACAGGTGGTAATAGATCTATTTTCAACATATGCATGCTGATATAGGATTTCAAGTTCCAACCTATCCAGTTCTGAAAAAAACGTATCCGATATTACTCTCTCCATTATTTATTCACAACATGACAGTAGACTTAAGGGACTACATGACTCTGGGTCTGTCCTACTCCCTTTTCCCTTAAAGACAGGTTTAATAAGCGCATGTCTCCAATCTTGAGGAATTGCCCCATATTTATAAGGCTTAGTAAATAAAAAATATAATAAATAAACTTCTAAAAATAAAAATAAATAAAATAAATATAACAGACTTCTGATAAACTTCTGTTAAAAGTTATTAAATCTACAAACACTTTTGGCGACTCACTCTATTGTAACAAAATTTCCAGATTTTGGAACAAATTGCCTCAGCATTTGATCAAACATAAAAACACCACCATTTTCAAGCACAGTCTCAGACAATACCTCACCAACCACTGGATCTGTCCATGCACTAATCCTGAGTATTGTCCTTACTTCTCAACTATTTCAAACTCTTTATAATTTTATTATATCATTTGTCTAGCACTACTAAGCTTTAATTTACTACAAGTTCAAGGTTCTTTTTTTCCAGCTTTTGCTATGGCTAATATTACACTTGCTATATTCCTTCTACAATACGTATGTATTTCAGTGCACAGTTATACGTTAGTTTCTTATTCAACTAGTTTTTTGTAACCTTTTATTTTTCTTGTTGCTGTATTTACTTGTTTAACGTACTGCTTCTTACTTTGTGTAACTTTATTATGTATTTATAAGTTGTAAATCATTATTATACTTTATCTATTACGTTTTACTTTTGGAGGTTTTCTCCCCCGGGTTTCCGCTGAAAAAGAGCTTTCAGCCCAGTTGGACATTAGCCGGCAACAAATATAAATAAATAAATAATGGTACTGTAAGTTTTTGCTTAAGTATTCTCAGTAATTTTTACTAATTATGTCACCTCCCTACGCTTTGTTTGGATCCAGTTTGTGCAGTTCTTTTCCAATATAATCTGATTCCTGTATCAGGGGTTACCTAGATGTCACTGGGACATCCTATCGCCCCTTTTGTGGAGCCAAACTGTTTTGCATAAGATTTTGTAACTACATCTACAATCTGTTGTGTCTGAGAATACATTTTAGAATCTCCATACAGTTTAGCAACTTGTGTCTTTACTACTTCCACATTTAATGTATCTATAAAAAGGTTTCCTATTATGCTCAATACCCTTGTATAAATTTTCTTCAAATTTTTCTGATCTTGTCTCACATTATGCTTAATCTGTTTGTCCAGCGTGTCTATTTCAGTTTTCAAAGCTGTAGTTTGACCTCTTTTCCATTTCTTGTATTTTTTGTCCCTCACCATAATCAGATATCTTGTTCTTATGGAAATATATCCCCCTGAAGTTGTATGCCTTGATCCTGATGTTAAACATTTTTTGTTTTTTTATACTCCATTCCTCTTTCAAAACTTTCCACATTCCATCTGCAGTTTTTCCACTGAACACCTCACTCCAGTTAGTTTTACATAGTGACTATTTTGCTTCCACATAATCTCTAATTAATCTTATGTGCATTGGTTTAGGTTTCAGTTTGGCAGAATTACCTGGCAACAAACTGATCTTTATAACCCCATGATCACTGCACATCAATGGCGCTAAAACTTGACTTGAAATAACAGTCATTTCTTTAGGAACACAAACAATGTATAGCATGTTCTTTTCCCTGGTAGGTTTTTTTGCAATCTGAAGCAATTGTTGTTCCTGAATATACACTGAATAATTTCCTTACTAATGTTGAATCATTATTCCAGTCTGTTTCTGGTAAATTTAAGTACCTAGCTAATATTCTTCTTCTTTCCTGAGTTTCATGCAAGAAATGTATGAATTCCTCTAGGTCATCTGCACTTGACTTTGGTGGTCTATACACTCCAACAACTGTTATATGTTCCAGGGTTGCCTTTATTTTCAGTTACACAGTCTATAGTACTGGTGTTATCATTAAACATGTAATAATCACAGGTCTCATATCATAACACCTCCAACTGATTTTTTTTTTGTTAGAACGTGTTACAGTAAAAACATTTAAACCCTGACAGAACTGGTTTTCAGTCACAGTTCTTTAACCATGTTTCACGAACAATATCATCATCAGTCTTGTGGATAAGCAGCAAAATTTACAATAAAAAAAAATATTTTTAATGTTACTAGCATTAACCATCAGAGATGCATCAAATGTTGCTATCTGTGAGCTATTAAATTTTCGATCTGGCAAAAATACTGCCTAGTGTTTGTTAAATATTTGCTGCAAAAATTCTCTTCCCTGATATTAACAAATGCACCAATCCTGTCCGAACACGTGTGCCCAAAACTAGGCTTGGATGCTCTACACTTCCATTTTTTAAAACAGGACATTTTTCCATGTAGGTCTATTTATCTACTTTTGGAGATCAGTGTATAAATCTATGACTAGTTTGACAATATGTAACCCCAGGGAATAAAGCAGATGGAATAAGAAAATGAAAAAAAATATTTTAGTACAAATTTTTAATCCATTGTTTAAAAAAGTAAATAATTATATTAATAGGTCACTTAACATTAATAAAAAATAAACACAACTAGCCAAATACAAAACACTAGTTATCTACCATCAATACCTGCGGAACTATATATATTTTTTTATTTAGAAGTACATTGACATGGCATTTGCACCCCTTAGACAATACCTAAACATGCCAGATTTCCTAAACTGAGCATGGAGATATATACATCCTGCAAGGGTTATGGGGAGTGCATCATACTGGTTCTCAATTCAGTATGTTTCCACACCACTTAGAATGGTAAAGCCATATCAAAATAAAACAAGACTGCATGGCCTCAAAATTTGTACCCAACTACATTCCCTTCTCACAATACAAGCTTCTCTGGATCTGTCTGACAGCTGGAAAGAAATATATAAGGAAACACTATAAAGTCCCTCCTTCAATAAAGTTAAAGTGGACTTTGCTAATGAGGCAAGTACGCAGACCATTAACTATCAGTTCAGAAAAAGACAGTATTTGTACTATCCTGGAAGTTGGTTTGAATGATCATTTTGTGTTTTACAATATGATACAGAACAGCTAAAATTACATAATGTTAAAAAATGTTAACTGTAGTGCAAGTAATGCTGGCTGCAACTAATCTGCATAAAATACAGTCGGTTAACCCTTGTCTTTTCAAATTCAATATGTTTTTTTTTTGCTTTTGGTGGTTAGTTACTTGTAAATGCAACAGCGGTTTTGTAGTACATGGAGGTCAGTGATTATGCTTAAAAATCTGCCTCTCTCATGATAATACAACCACTGAAGTCACTTCTCATAGCAAACTATTATGGATGACTATGCATGATAATCTTAAATTTGACCTGCACACACAAACTTGCATTAGAAAAACTCATCAAAAACTAGGGATGCTTTATAGAGCCCCGAACGTTTTCACTGACGCAACAAAACTACACTCGCCACTATTTATCTCCTCCACACACACTTCTTTATGGTGCTCCCAACCTTCAGGAATCACAAAAAACAGAACTTGAACAAACCATAACAAAGCTGCTAAATTTGCAGCAAATATCTGTTTCAGAACTCACCACTGTATAGCACTAAAAGCCTAAATAGGTTAGAACTAACCCATCAGCTGATATACATAGCTTCTTACCACTTGTAAAATTATCCAGAATCCATCTGCTTGTCCACAACCATGTTCCTAGTCTGTCATAACAATCCAATGACCAAAAACTGTCTGTCCACACCTATCAAATCTGTTGAGCATTGTCTGTACTTTTACTTGGTTGCTAAGGTCTGGAACTCCTTATATCTATCTATCTATCTATCTATCTATCTATCTATCTATCTATCTATCTATCTATCTATCAGGTCAATAGCCTCCCTCCCATCCTTCAAAATCATTCTGAAAGACTTCCTAGCCAAAAGCTGACTGTTCTTGCTCAACACCAGGATAAGCTATATCCCTTAATGTGAACATATACCTATTCCTACCCCACATCTCCTTACTCTCCCCTTCACTTACTTCCTTACTTCATCTTCCCTGGGGTTCCCTCTAAAATATGCCATAAGCCTGCTTTTCTCTCACTTTATATCGCAATTCCTATTTTGTATTATACTAACTTACCTGTAATTTCTCTATAAACTGGATAAAATTTCTCAATTAAATCATTGTCATATAACTTGTATCTATTCTTAATCAATGTTTTCATATCATATCTAATTTGGTATAATTATTTAAAGTGTATTTTTGTATTATTTTTAACGACTGTAAATGTTTTGCAATACTTTGGAGCTTTTCTACCCAGGTCTCTAGTGAAAATAGGCTCCTACTCTGTTGATCTTTCCTAGTAATCAAATTTAATAATGATAATAATAACAATAATAATAAAGTACAGTTGTGTATACTTATAATAAATGTAAACGTTTGAGTGTATTCACTGTTGCAGTCATCACACTTGAGTTACCTGCCTGCAGGTCCCAAGTACCAGAGACTTAGTATTTCTGCGTAGGCTGCTGTCGCTCCAGGACTGGGGTCAGGTAATCAGGGGTATAAAAACAAGCAGCCGACGCCATTACATCAGTTTTTCTTGCCCCAAATGTCAGGAGCCCCCCAAATAGGGAACCAAGTTAAAAAAAAAAAAGTAAATACCAATACTTCAGAAAGAGGTGAGTAATAGACAGAGAGGAGAGAGAGAGATAGAAACAAGAGGGCTGGAGGGAGGGAAAAGTACAGTTTTGTACCTACCATAAATGTAGATGTCCGAACTGGATAGCATCTGCAGTCATAACAAGTGGGTTGTCCTGTCGTCAGGCAGCCCTGCAGTCGGCCGGATTCCAAAGTCCGGGTCCGGCTTCGGCTGATGTCGCACTCCACCCGGCGTCATCTCTGTTGGTCTTGGTATAAAAGCACCCGCCGACGCCATTTTCCTCAGTGTTTCTTGCCCCAGATGCCAGTAGCCCTCTTGCAGGCTAAAAATTTGGATAGATGCCAATGTTTCCAAATAGCTAGAGGTCAACACAGCAATAAGCATATATATACATATATACAAACAAATACACCATAAAGACTCCCCCAACAGCTAGCTATTAGGAGGGTAAACACCTAGGAGTACCACAGAGGGAAGGAGGGAGGGTAATCCTGACTGCAGATGCTATCCAGTTCGGACATCTACATTTATGGTAGGTACAAAACTGTACTATGTCCTTCATGGATGCATCTGCAGTCATAACAAGTGGGTAGAATACCATAGCCAACTAGGGGAGGAGGATAAAAGTAGATTATGGTGTGTTTAGGATCCCTTGCAGTACAGCAGTGGCAAACCCTGCTCGGGATCTGGAATATAGAGGCAAATTATAATGCTTGGCAAATGTATGCACGGAGGTCCAAGTAGCCGCCTCAATAATGTCTTTGGTTGCCACTCCTCGTAAGAAGGCTGTGGTAGTGGCTGTTGCCCTTGTAGAATGAGGTCTTATGTTCTGTGGAATTGGTTTTCCATGGAAGGAGTAACAGTATCGTATGCAATTTCCTATCCATTTGGAGATTGTCTGTTTGGAAATAGCTTTTCCTTCCCTTCCTGTTGCATAGGCTACAAAAGTTGGTCAGTCTTTCTGCTATTTTTGTTCTGTCCAAGTAGTAGCGTAGCTGTCTATGTACATCCAAGGTATGCAGTATTCTTTCCCTCTGTTTTGTGGGTTGGGAAAGAAGGTAGGTAGGTGGATTGCCTGGTTTAAAGACACTCTGGATACCACCTTGGGCATAAATGTAGGATTAGTCCTCATGGACACTCTATCTTGGTGGAAGATTAGGAAGGGTTGCACTGCCATTAAGGCCTGTAGTTCTGAAACCCTCCTTGCTGAAGTAATTGCCAGTAGGAAAGCAGTTTTCCATGACAGGTGTTGTAGGTCTGCTGTTGCTGCTGGTTCAAAGGGTGATAGTGTCAACTTTTCTAGCACAAAGTTTAAATCCCAAGCTGGTAATGGTGGTTTCCTTGGAGGTTTTACATTCTTGATTCCTCTGAGGAACTGCCTGAGCAAAGGGTGAAAAAACAGGTGGATCAAAGCTGTATTCTGCTGAAATAGCTGATGCATGTATCTTGATGGAGGAGCAGGACAGGCCTGAATGAAGAAGTTGACCAGATACTCCAGAATGTTAGGCATATCTATGTTTGACACATCTTTTCCTCTTTCCGTACTCCAAATGACAAACCTTTTCCATTTTCCAGCATAGTTCCTTCTTGTTGAAGGTCTGGGTCCTTCAAGAATAATGTCTTTAACTCTTTGGGAAAGTTCTGGATTAGCTGCTGCTATGTGATGTTCCATGCAGTCAGTTGCAGCGTTTTTAGGTTTGGATGTATGATGCTGTAGTTGTTCTGAGTTAACATCAAAGGCATCAGGGGTATTGGCCACATATTGTTCCGAGACATGCTCTTCAGTAGTGGGTACCAGTGTTGTCTTGGCCAGTTTGGAGCTATCAGGATTATCCTTGGATGTTCTTCCTTGATTTTTAGTAGTACCTTGTGTATCAAAGGAAGAGGTGGGAATGCATATGCTGTTAGGCCTTTCCAGTTGAAGGAGAGTGAGTCCACTTTCCATGCTAGTGGGTGGAATGTCCTTGTGCAGAATTTTTTGAGCTGGTGATTGAGAAATGATGCGAATAGGTCTATCTGTGGCATTCCCCATTTCTTCGAGATGGTCTTGAAGATGTCCGGGTGCAGCTTCCATTCGTGGGCATCCAAAGTGGTTCTGCTTAATATGTCTGCTAGAGTATTGTCTTTCCCCGGTACAAATATTGCCTGTAACTGAATGTTGTAGCTGAGTGCCAGGGTCCACAGCTCCAAGGTCATTCTGCATAGGGGGTATGAATGAGTGCCTCCCTGTTTGTTGATGTACCACATGACTGTGGTGTTGTCTGTCCTTATCATCAACTGGCCCTCTTTGAGAAATGGTTTGAACTTTTGGATTGCCAGTTTTACTGCCAGCATTTCTTTTAGATTGATGTGCAGGTGAAGTTGATCCTGTGTCCACAATCCTGCATTTGTCCAGCATGTGGGCCCCATCCTAGGTCTGAAGCGTCTGTTGTGATGGTCTGGCTTGGTTGACATCTGCGAAAGGGTAGGCCTGGGTTTGACTGGCATGCCTGAGCCCACCATAGGAACTCCTGTTTTAAGCATGGAATTAGTGGGATTTCTGTTTCTAGACTGTGTCTGTGTTGGGACCATAAATTCTTTAGGTACCACTGTAGTTTCCTCATATGTAGTCTGGCAAATGGGACCAAGATTATGCATGATGCCATGAAGCCCAAGGCCTGCAGAACTTTTCTTGCTGTTAACTTGTTCAGTTTTGTTAGTGCCAAGAAGTAAAGAGGAAGTTCTTTTGTTTTCTGTAGTCAGGAATGCCATTTGTTGTACTGTGTCCAATTCAGCCCAAGAATGTCCTTGTTTGGGATGGTATCAGCCTTGACTTTTGTAAATTGACTGTGTATCCCAGTCCTTGTAGCAAGTAAATGACCCTTTGTAAATCTGTTGTCAGCTTGCTTTTGTTGTCCCTAGCAGGCAGTCGTCCAGGTATGGGTAAATTTGAATTCCCTGTAGTCTGCAATGGCGATTACTGATGCCAGGCATTTTGTGAATACTCTGGGCAGTAGATAAGCCAAAGGGCAATGCTGAGAATTGATAGTGCTCTGATCCTGCAAGAAATCTGAGGTATCTTCTGCAGATTGGTCGAATGGGGACGTGCAGGTATGCCTCCTTGAGATCTAGAGTTACCAGCCAAGTCTCCTTGCCCAGCATGGGAAGAAGTTGCTGTAGGGTCAGCATTTTGAATTTTGGGACAATGATGTATGTATTTAAGGTGGACAGGTCGAGAATTGGTCTCCAACTTTTTTCCTTTCTTGGAACTAGGAATAGTCTGGAGTAGAACCCTTTCCTTGTTCTGCTGTTGGCACTCTTTCCACAGCTCTCATGTTTGCTAACTCCGTTATCTGGCGTAGAGCCTCTGTTTTTTGATTTGGAGGTAGATTTGGCATTCCTCTTTTGACTGGTAAAGTGTGGAAGTGAAACCGGTAACCTTGATCTATGGTTTGTAAAATCCACTTGTCTTTTGTTATGTAGTGCCAGTTCTTTGAAAATAAGGTTAACTTCCGCCTAGAGGAGCTGCTATTTGTTCCCTGGTAGGCGGATTTAGGATTAAGTCACTGTGGTTGTGCTGATGTAGTGGCAGTGGCTGTGTCTGTGCCTCTGTTGTTACCTTGCCACTGTAGTCCTCTGTAGGCAACTCCTCTGGATTGGTTTCTGCCTCTGGGCGCCTATTCCTGCCCTTTGAAATTTTGTGGAGTCAGGAAAGGACCAATTTTGGCAGGCCAGTTCCTGCTAAACCTTGGGGTTGAACCTGCAAGAAATCTTTAACAGTTTGAACAGATTTTGCCTTTTCTTCCATTTTCTTCATAACCTGCTGGGCAGGTGTACCAAACAAACTTGTCTTGTCCATAGGAGCATCCAGCAACTTAGCTTTAACATGATCCGGTAAAGCTTGTTCCTTTAGCCATGCATGCCTTCTTATCACTGTGCCTGTCATGGCTGATCTAAATGAAGCCTCCAGTGCATCATAGCCACATTTTAAGGAATGGTTGCTAACCTGTTGTATGTTATTTACCATCTCTAATACATATTTCTTATCAAGAGATTCATCAGTGGTTAGTTGTATTGTATCATGTGAAATTGACAGTTTAAAGCTCTAGCTGAGAGAGTAGCTGAAGTGTAGACCTTTTTACCCCATCTGTCTAGTGACCTTGCTTCCCTTTCAGAAGGAATAGGGTTTTAGCTGTGGTCGCGGCTACTGCCTTGGGACCCTGGGATATAGTTTCTGGGTCTGCAAGTGGGGCCTTGTAAAGGTGGTGATGAGTATCTGGCACCCTGTAAAATCTGTCTGGTTTGGCAGGGGCTGGGGGTAAAGAATCTGGAGCGGAGCAAACATCATTGAAAGCATCATCCACCACAGAGAGAACAGGAGGTATAGCTAAGGGCCTGTGCTGTGGGAGGTGCAGAAAAGTCCTAAGTCTTTTCTGGAGTCTGAAAAATCCTGTTGCTGCCATTGGAACTGTTCTCGCATGGCATGCAAGGTTTCCCCAAAGGAGAATTCTTCTGGTGGGGAAGCAGCTGGAATGGATTCTTCAGCATCAGAATCTTCAAAATTGGAGAAGGAGCCTCAGGCTGGTCAGTTATGTCTGATTCAGCAGCAGAATCATCAGAAGACACTGGCTCAGGGGCTCTGCCCTAAGTCTCTTCTCTGGGGCTGAGAGGCCCTGTCTGGGTGAGATTGAGATCCTCTAATTAAAGAAATTAAATCTTCTGCCAAAGAAAGCATTTGAGAACTAGAAGGGGGCCTGGATGTGGGAGTTTAACAGGCACTGATTTAGTAGTCTTGGCTGCTTTAGCCCTGGCGAAGGCCTTAATGGACATAGCAGCTGGAGGCCTAGCAGCACCACGTGCTGGGGTAGAGACATCCAAGGGGATGGTGTCTGATAAGTCAACCACCGTAGTGGGTAAAATTTCTGAGGTCGATTCAAGAGTTGTAGCAGGGGCCTCAGTTGTAGAATAGGTTCAGCTGTACTTTGAGCAGTTTTCGGTTTCAGCGAAACCGAGACAGTCGTTTGCTTTACCGTGGTTTCGGCCGAAACCAGCGGACCATGATGTCGGTCTTTATCTTTGCGTTTTTGGGGGTAGTCGGAGGATCCGGCGGCATAATGTCGCAAAATCAGAACCGAAAAACTGTTCTGCAAACTCCGACCGGCCTAAGCGTTGTCGGTTGAAAGAGCACAGGCCGAACAGGCTGCTACGTCGTGGGCTGGGCCTAAACAAGGCAGACAGTAAGAGTGGAAATCTTTATGAGGTATTTGTTTCCCACAGGTTAAACAATTGTTAACTTTTCTGACATCGGCTGAGGCAAGAAAGAGTCCCCAGCGGGTACTTAGCTTTAGAAGTCTTGGTAGTATTCGGTAGAAGTAATCTCTGGATCCGACCGACCGGCACTTGCGAACAGCTTCTGCTTCGGGCACCACGCGGCAAGAAAGACTGGGGAAAATGGCGTCGGCTGATGCTTTTATACCCGAAGACCAACAGAGATGACGTCGGGTGGAGTGCGACATCAGCCGAAGCCGGACCCGGACTTTGGAATCCGGCCGACTGCAGGGCTGCCTGACGACAGGACAACCCACTTGTTATGACTGCAGATGCATCCGTGAAGGACATCCAGGACTGCAACAATGAATGCACTCGAACATCTACATTTATGGTAAGTGTACACAACTGTACTATGTTCTTCATGTTTCACTGTTGCAGTCATCACACTTGCGTAGATTCCCAAAGCTGAAGAAGGGTGGAGGCAGTCAAGAAGAATTGGGGCTTGCTAGTATGCCTTGCAGGACTGCTGTTGCAAAACCCGCCCTGGATTTGGAAAAGATAGGCAGGTGGTAATGCTTGGTGAAGGTGTGTACAGAACTCCAGGTGGCAGCTTCCAGGATGTCCCTGGTAGGGACTCCCCTGAAAAATGCTGTAGAGGTAGAAGTTGCCCTAGTGGAATGTGCTCTGACCCCCGGAGGGGTTGGTTTCCCATGGTGCTTGCAGCAGAAATGGATGCAGTGTGCTATCCATTTGGAAATTAATTGTTTAGAAATGGCCTTGCCCTCTGCCCCTGGTGCAAAGCTGACTAGTAACTGTTCAGATTTCCTGAAGTGCTTAGTCCTATCAAGGTAGAATCTGAGCTGTCTGTGCACGTCCAAGAAGTGCAGGATTCTTTCCCGTTTATTTTGAGGATTAGGGAAGAAGGTTGGCAAATGGATAGATTGGTTGAGAGCCACACTGGATACCACTTTAGGCATAAAGGAAGGGTTAGTCCTGAGGGGAACCCTGTCAGCATGGAAAATAATGAAGGGTTCCACAGCCATGAGTGCTTGTAGCTCAGACACTATTCTAGCTGAAGTGATGGCCAGAAGCAAGGCTGTTTTCCAAGACAGGAATTATAACTCTGCTGATGCTGCAGGCTCAAGGGGGGGGGTCGTGAGCTTTCCAGTACAAAGTTAAGGTCCCAAGCACAGGTGGGTGCTCTCCATGGCGGCAAGTTGTTTGCCCCTCTCAGGAATTGTTTAATAAGAGGGTGAGAGAAGAGAGGTGGCTCAGTGTTGTAATGAGCTGAAATGGCAGAGGCATGTATCTTAAATGGAGGAAAAGGAAAGGCCTCTGTGGAGTAGATCTGCTAAGTAATCCAGGATAAGAGGCAGGGAGGAGAGATTTCTGTCTTCTCCTTTAGACTGAATCCAGGAGCAGTACCTTTTCCACTTATCAGCATAGGACTTCCTTGTACTGGGTCTTCTGGCTTCAAGAATGATGTCCAACACCTGCCTGCTTAGGCTGTTTACTGGGGGAGAATTCAGAGAATAAGCCAGGCTGCAATATTTAGGGTTTGCAGTTGTGGATGCAAGATCTGTTCCCCATGCTGAGGTAGCAGGGTTGGGTTCTGGTGTAGGTGCCAGGGTGGCACCAGTGACAGGCTGCGTAGGAGTGGGTACCAGTGCTAACGTGGCCAGTCTGGGGCAATCAGAACTGTCCTTGGTCTGTCCTGTCTTATCTTGAGCAATACTTCTGAGAGAAAGGTCAGAGGGGGAACGGCATAGATTGAGAGATTTACCCACTGGAAGGATAGGGCATCCACTTTCCAGGCCCTGCTGTGAGGAGTCCCAGTGCAGAATTTGCTGAGCTGGTGATTGCAGGGGGAGGCAAACAGATCCACCTCTGGGATTCCTCATTTCTGAACCAGAAGGTTGAAGGTGCTGGGCTCTAATTGCCACTCGTGTGGGTCTAGGAGACTTCTGCTCAAGTCTGCCAGTAAATTTTGTTTACCTGGCAGGAATTGAGCTTGCAGATGGACCTGCATGTCCAAGGCAGTGTTCCACAGGGCCATGGCTAGTCTGCAAAGTGGGTTCCCCCTGTTTGTCAATGTACCACATAACTGTGGTGTTTGTCTGTTTTTATTAGCAGGTGTCCTGGTGAGAGCAGGGATCTGAAAGCTGTCAGAGTGTGCTGCACAGCTAGCATCTCTTTTTGGTTGATGTGCAAATGAATTTGATTTGGGCTCCAGTGTCCCTGAATGCACTTGCTTTCCATGTGTGCCCCCAGGCATAGTCTGATGAGTCTGTGGCTCGGGTCTGCGTGGAGTGGGGTTGAGTAAAGGGCAGTCCTTTGCTGTGGTTGCATGCTGCTGCCCACCAAAGAAACTCTGCCCTTAGACAGGGTATGACAGAAATGATGGTTTCCAGGTCCTGAGAATGTTGGCACCAAAGACTTAAGTACAATTGAAGTTTCCTCATATGCAATCTGGCATATGGAATTAGTAGGATACATGAGGCCATGAACCCCAGAGCCTGATGTATTTCCCTTGTGGATAGCTGGGTTCTGGTGGCCATTTGAGTAAAATAGTCTGTCAGATAGGCTTGTTTTTCTGGAGTGAGGGATGCCATCTGGGATGCTGTGTCCAAGCTTGCTCCCAGGAATACAATCTTTTGACTGAGGACAAGTTTTGATTTCTTCTCGTTGATGGTGTACCCCAGGGAGGTTAGAAGGTTTTTTACAAATGTCAGGTGCTGCAACAGCATTTCTTGACTGTCTGCCTGAATCAGGCAGTCGTCAAAGTATGGGTAAATTTGAATATTTCTCTGTCTGCAGTAACAATGGCTGGAGCCAGGCATTTTGTGAATACTCTGGGAGCAGTGGATAAGCCAAAGGGAAGTGCAGAGAACTGATAATGCATAGATCCTGCCCTGAAGCATAGATATTTCTTGCATGAGTCCCTTATAGGGATGTGTAAATAGGCTTCTTTTAAGTCTAGGGTGACTAACCAGGCATCCTTGGCTAGCATAGGTAGAAGCTGCTGCTGCAGGGTGAGCATTTTGAATTTTGGTACCACCAGGAAGGTGTTGAGAATTGAAAGATCTAGGATTGGGCACCAAGTGCCCTCTTTTCTTGGTACCAGGAAGAGCCTGGAGTAGAATCCTTGACCTCTCTGTTCTCCAGGAACAGGCTGAATTGCCTTTATGGAGAGCAGGGATTGAACTTGGTTTTGTGCCTCTGCCCACTGCTTTGGAGGAAGGTCTGGGAACCCTTTTGGGGTTGGCAGTGAGTGGAAGTAAAATTTGTACTCCTGGGATACAATGTTGAGGACTCATTGGTCTTTGTTGATGGGAATCCAATTTTTTGCATGAAGGGCAAGTGTTCCTCCTAGGGGCACAAGCAGTTGGGCAGAGGTGGGGAGTGGAGTTAAGTCATTGGGAATTCTTTCCGTAAGGGGGTGGCTTAGCACTCCCTGCTTTGGAGGTGGAGGCACTCCATTGCTTAGACCTCTGCATACCCTGAGACTGTAGTCTGGGTGGGTCTGTTACCCCTGGGTCTAGTTTGAGATGGTCTTGATGGGGCTGGAAAGGACCACTGTTTTGAGTGGCAATGCCTACTGAATCCAGGAGGCTGTACTTGCAATAATTCTTTAAATGTCTGCATAGATTTAGCTTTTTCTTCCATCTTTTTAAGAACCTCTTCTGTTTTGGTGCCAGAGTGTCCTTGTGCAAAGGAGCGTCTAATAACTTTGATTTGACATGGTCTGGCAAGGTCTGTTCCTTAAGCCAAGCATGTCTTCTCAGTACAGTACCAGTGACTGCTGCCCTGCAAGAGGCTTCTAGGGTGTCAAAACCACATTGCAATGTATGCTTGCTGACTTGGCTTGCAGAATGCATAAGCTCTTGCAATTCTTTATTTTCTGCACAGTCTGTAAAGGTTGCTATTTTTTGCTTAATAAGCACTATAATATGTTCTTGTTACTTCAGCAAGTGAAACTGACAATTCAGAGCCCTAATGGCAAGAGTTGCAGAGGTATATACTTTCTTACCCCATCTGTCCAAAGCTCTGAAATCTCTGTCCGAAGGGGTGGGATTCTTAGCTGTAACAGCTTTGATACCTTTAGGCCCCTGGGAAATGGTCTCTGGATCAGCAGTGCGATTTTCGAAAAGGAATCTGTGAGAATCAGGTACTCTGTAGTACCTATCTGGTTTCCTAGGAGCAGGGGGTAAATTATCTGGAGCAAGGCTGGATTCCATGAAGACATAATCAACAACTTCCAGGACTGGGGGTATTACTAAGGCCTATGTTGTGGCAAATCTAGAAATTCTCTGAGTCTCGTTTTGGACTGAGGATAGTCTTGGCATTCCCAATGGAAATGCTCTCAAAGTATGTAAGGTTTCACCAAAAGAAAGGTCCTCTGGAGGAGAGGCAGAGGGAATGGATTCCTCTGCATCAGAATCCTCATAAGCAGATAAGAGCATGTCTTCATAATCAGATACCTCAGTCTCGTCGGACTCTGTCTGTTGAAGCTACAGAGGACAGTTCGCTTTTTCTCTTAGCAGGGGAAGGCTGGCTTCCCCTTATCAGCATAATAAGGTCTTCTGCCATTTTAAGCATTTGATGTTGTGGCAAGGAAGCAGGTGCATGCACTTTGGTCGTCTGTTTTCTAGGCGTAGTGCGTACTCTTGGCCTTAGAAACTCAGTAGTTCTAGTTAGAGCTGAAGATGCGAAAGAGGTAGTTGGTTTGTGTCTAACATCAGTAGTGTGAAGACTTCCTCAGAAGGTGGTACCTGCACAGCGGCTCTGGACTCATCTAAGGTAGAGACATCCACAGGTGCCATAGTCGAGAAGAGTCTCGCGGCATACCGGACTCCGAATGGGTCTCAGTAGAGGTCTGCGAATCCACAGAAGCGGGCATCAGGTGCTGCGAAAGCATCTTACTGAGTACTGGCGAACTGGCAACTAGCTTAACGGAAGCGTCATCGGCAGTTTTGAACCTGTGCGGTCTGTCTCTGTCTTTATCCTTATGTTTTTTTCGGAATATCGGTAGTTGGATGGCTTACCAAAGCCATTTCTGAATACGGAGATTGAGAATGAAAGCATTTAGCGACAATAAGGGCCCAATGACGAATGGCTCGATTGTTGAACAAGGCACAAAACTGACAGCGAGGTACATCGTGGTCCGGGCCTAAACAGGTGACGCAGTAAGAATGAAAATCTCAGTGTGGTATTTACTTTCCACAGACAAGACAATTGTTAACTTCTTCTGACATCGGTTAGAGCAAGAAAAAAGGATCCCCAATGGGGTAATCAGCTTTAGAAGACTTCAGGGTGATTCAATTCATAAACGAAAATCTCAGATAGCGGCTGACCGGCACTCATGCGAACTGCTTCTGTTTCAGGCTACGCAGCAAGAAAGACTGATGTAATGGCGTTGGCTGCCAGTTTTTAAACCCCTGACTACCTAATGTCAGTCCTAGAGCAACAACAACCGATGCAGAAATGCTAACACTCTGGTATTCGGGCTGACTGTGGGCTACCTGCAGGCAGATAACCCAAGTGTGATGACTGCAACAGTGAAACACGAAGAACATCAACAAGATAAAAATGCACATCAAACTTTGTTTTCCACCATTGACAGCTATTACGACTGGGTCTTATGCTCACGCAGAGAGAAAACACACGGCAGAGCAATACTAGAAGTATTTTTAACAGCTTTAAAAGCTATTGAGATGCATCATGCTGTCCATCACACAAAAAAGAAACAAATGTGCATCTGCATGAAATATCCAGAGTTTACAGGCAATACACTGACTGGAAGGAAACATTTCTTCTGTATGCTGTGTATCAGTATAAGTCTGTTACACATATCAAACTCTCAAAAGTGTAGAACACTTTGTGCACCTACATTTCTTCTTCTCTCTGTAAGCTGTAGGATGAGGAAAGTGCAGCTGACTGTACTACAAAGAATTAAAAGAATTATGACTGGGTCTTTTATCATAACTATCTGTTAATGTGCTCTTGAAATGGATTCAAGAAATTCTCAAACACATTAATTGTGCTATGACCTGTGAGCTGCACAACATCTCTGTGTAATTTACTGTCACAATGTGGAAACAGATACTTTTATCTTGTAATATCAAAACTCAATAGCAACAAAAACATAAGTAGGCAGTTACAATATGCTATGTTCTAAAGACAAGGCTAGAAGTTGTAATACGTTACACTATGTAGCTAGAGCAACCAAGGACCATGAAAAAAAAACACTACCACTGTTTTCAACTTTAAAATAAATTATATACATTTTTAATTCAGTCTAAATTTTGTGAAAAAAAAATGAAAACCATGTCCATTACTTGCCTGACTGCAATGCAGGAATAACATGATGACTTCTACTATTGAATATTCTCACATTGTCCGGATCTCCTGGTATTCCGTGAACTGTCTTTGACTCTCCTGGAATTCTGTGCACAGCCTTCTTTCTCTTCTTCTGTAAATAATAGGAAACTGTGATCATATTCCACTTTATAAACCTACACACTACACAAGAACAACAAATCATCCAGATAAAATGCCACATTCTTAAAACCTTTCAAAAGTCAAGCTATTTATACACTTGGCAGGACAAACAGCAACATTTTTATATATTCCCGTGCAACATGTTGATTTATGACACGGTTAACTTTACAGAAGGCCCCAGTATGGATAATCACTGAATAAACTACTAAGCGGATCTTCTCAAAGCAGCTAGTGTAGAGGGTTAAGGTTAAGAACTGCTAACAAGTTTCATCCTGTATTCTGGGTTTGATTCCTTCAGTCTACATCTGTCTACTGTGTCACTCTGAGCAAGTCACTTAAGCAACTGCTTCTGTATCCAATGAAAATAGGTCTCATCCCAGATGAACAACCTGGTTAACAAAACAAACAAGCAAATAAACAAAAATGGCACTCAGTATGACCAGGCTCACTCATCTGTGGTAAAAGAGACTACTGTGGGAAAAAAGTCAAAATGGCTGCCCCCTGTAAACTTGGTCTCTGCTACTCACATCCACTGCAACATTAACATCAGATGCAAAGTGAAATAATATGTCTATGGCCTTTATCAGACTTTACTCCAATTCCTTCTTCATTTGCAGTGTCAATGTTCTACCTAGGCTCCATATCATGGGGTTGTTTACCCACAATCTGTCCCTTGTTATGAAGAGGTTTATCAAGTCAGATACTGCAACAAAATGGCACACTTCCATCTTGTCAACTCTATATGGGGGCCGGCTGAAAGTTTGAGGACTGCAATTTGAGATATTAAACTTCAAATTTAACTAGGAGATTGTAGTATCTTGGGATATTCTTGTCAGGGGTTCTAAGGACAAAAACCTTAGAAGTTTAAATAATTTTGAAATTGTCTGTTATATCTGAATTATAGTCTATTTTTCAAAGCATGAAAACTCTCATTATTGAATCTTGCATGTCTGACAGGGAGCCCTGACTGCATATGGCAGAAGTCAGTTCCCTAAGATGCAATACTGCATCCAGCTTTTTGGGCAGCAAGGTGGCTTAGCGGTTAAGATGTCTGCCACATCATTTTGGGTTTGAGGATTAATCTCACCTTGCAGTCACTATGTGCAGTCTTCAGTAATTAAGCTAGCCCTTCCCCAAAATATTACTGCTGAAGGGCTACTGTAAACTTTCGACCAGTGATGATCTTGACAATGGTGGTAGGTAGCTACCAGACTACACAGTTAGCTACTGTTTGACTTAACTTACGGATTTGCTTTGGTTTTTCCTTCTGTGCTGTCATGGATTTCTAGTGGAGTGTGGTCGAATTTGGATGGTATTGGCACTATATTTTTATCTGTGCCTATGCAGAGAAGGGAAAGGAGGGAGATTGGTGGAGAGATTAGGAATTGGTTGTTGTTTCAAATTTCTTTTGGAGTTAGCAGAATTGGCTGTAGCAGATTTAGAAGGGGACAGATGGTCTGGACAAAAGGACAGTCCATCTTGTGATCAGGAATGGAGAGATTTGTCTGCTAATTCACTCCTAAGAGTCTGCTTTCTTAAATGCGTGTTTTTTACATACTCAAATTCTGCAGCCCCTTGCGGAGTCTTAATAAACATCTTCAGTCTGGGCCCTGTATGATTCTGCCTTAACAGTGCTTATGGTCCATGGTAATAAAAAACAAAACAGTTATAATTCATGTAGTCTGTAGCACTACCGAATGAGTTGTGTGTTTCATCTTGTAAAAAAATAAATACTTAAAACCAGGATAGTTAGAATACCAGCTCAGCATTTATTAAAAAAAAAAAAAAAAAAAAAAAAAATGTAATCAGTACCCTCACTTCACATACAGCAATAACCATACAACAGCTTAAAACATATGAGCTGCAAAAGTGCTGCTCCAAGCCTATAATTTATACATGGCATTCTATTTGCCCAGAGTAACGTTGACAAAGCACTGACAGTTTAATAATCAAAATAGCAAAATATACCAACAGAAACACAAACTTACAGGGGGAGGGCACTGTACACTACGGAAGTAATGCAGTTTACCTGCCCCCACCATTAGCTGGGGTTTATGCCATTTAAAATGCTTACATTGTCGGGATGCCAGTGAAAGCACAAAGCACCCTCCCAGCTGCCTGACTTACTTCTCAGACAGCTATCACCTTGGCTCTGGGTGAAATCTCCAGGGAAGATGAATGAATAGGCATTGTCTGACCATGGGAGGCTTGCTAGGTGGGCAGGCATGGGTCAAACGTAGCTGAGAAAAAAATATAGCTTTGTAGGATTTGGTTGTACTCCGCGGTTCTTTACTGACCATTTTGAGAACAATTTTAGCATGCTAAAAATTTATTTATAGTCAAGTTCTACCAGAGGTTTCTAAATTTGGCATTATGTTTGTGCTGACGAGGGTTAACAACTTTAGCACAAGAGTAGACATGAGAGCAAAAACTAAGGTTGCATGCTACAGAGCATGTTATATGACCACTGAAGGGATGAAAACTACTGAACTCTCTGAAATCATTATCCGGATCAAGGAAACCATCTCAAATCATTATCCAGGCCAAGGAAACCATCTCAAATCATTATCCAGGCCAAGGAAACCATCTCAAATCATTATCCAGGCCAAGGAAACTGTCTCAAATCATTATCCAGGCCAAGGAAACTGTCTCAAATCATTATCCAGGCCAAGGAAACGGTCTCAAATCATTATCCAGGCCAAGGAAACTGGCCTTGGAGAGGTCTCTAAAAGTTGTGTTGGATGCTAAACTGAACTGAAATCATATGGTGGGGTGATCTGCTTTGACAAGGAAGAGTTTGACAAGTGGAGAGCAGACAGGTGCTGTGTTGGTTTAGAGAAAATCAGAGTATGCAAAGCAAACCAGCTGTAAACACAACTACCAAGGAGTCCCAAGCAAATTCAAACAAGAACAATTTAATCGAACTGAGTGCTTTCATCTAGTGTTACAAAGACTTTATCAGAGTTAGTTTAACAGGTGAAACGAGCTCAATATATACAATGCTATTAATTAGTCATATGACCACACACAAAACCATAAAACTAATTAAAACAAGTTTTAAACTAACCCCCCCCCCCAAGAAAAAACATTTAAAATAAAACTAAACCCTACAAAAATACAATTCCTATCATATTATACACTTTAAAACTTAAACATCATATTAAACTAAATAGGATTTCAACCTTAAAATACTAGAAACTGACACCTGGTCATTGAGTCCGGGGAATTTACAAGCATCCAACTTAAGTTGCCAAAATAATTCTTTGGCCTCTAATAAATCTTCCCACAGACTCCCCCCCACCCCCCCGGGATTAACCACCACACAATCATGACCAAAAAACTGAAAATTATGATCAGGATTGCCAACAATGTGTTTTCCAAGGGAATTATTTAAGTGGTTTTCCCTTATACTTAAACTGTGTTCGTAGATTCGTTCCCTAACTTTTCTTTTGGTTTTACCTATGTAAAAACATAAGTACTTTAAACATTTAGCAAGATAAACTACCCCTAAAGTGTTACAGTTACAAGGGAAAGTACTTCCAATAGTGTTCCCATTAACAATGATCTTACCCGCCACTAACATATACTTACATTGCCCACAACTTGTTGTACCAAATTTCCTAGAAAACTTCATTTTCCAGAGGTTGTCACCACTCTCTAGGAGATCTTTCAAAGTGTTACCCTTCTTGTACACCACTAATGGTCTATCACCTATTTTATCTAATATCCCATTAAAACAAGAAAAGACTCCCCAGTTCTTATCTAATATACTTCTAATATGGGTGTCTTCTGCATAATATTGTATCACCAAACTAGAGGGATACTGTTTATCACCCTTTTTCCTTTTACTAAAAATCTCTAACATTCAAAACCTGGGATTTAACCAAAGGGCAAAGACAGCCATCCTTTCTTTCCTGCTCAATACCCAACCTTACCTTTGACACCAAACTGTTAGGGTAACCCCTGTTTTCAAACATTTTCCCCAACGTCTCGCATTCATCCCAAAACATGTCATCATTGGTTACCATCCTTGCCACCCTTATAAATTGTCCCCTTCAGAGTATGTTGGTGCCTCTAGCTAGGGAAGAGTACTATTTGAGTGAGGGAGTTTACAGTGATAAATCACGGAAGTGGAGGGAGATATGGCATAAAGGTTAAGGTCTTAACCTCACAGATGCAAGATACATGGTTTTATTCTAAACTCTGGTTATTTGCTAGACTTTTAATAATCTGCAGACTGATAGCCTAGTATTTACCTATGACGAGCTGTGAGCTGGCATAATTTTAAGGTGTTTGTACAGGCTTGATTCTCAACTTTTGGGAAACTGGACAGACTTAAAATGGCACGCAAGGGCAGCTAGCCTTGTACTTGCCTATAAAGCACTGGGCATATTTATTTGTAGATAACCAGCAGTACCAGTTTATGGAGGGATAGTTAAGTTTCCTAGAATGCTGGGGATTAGATAAATGGAAAGTGAATCCAGTTTATTAATATATGTTTTGCAATTTTGTGACCATGCAAAATTCAGAACCCTGTCCACGATGAACAGAAGCTCTTGTTTAGAGATTCTAGGTCACTGTCTTGGTTGATCAGTCTAGAGGTGATGGCTTTCGGATAAAAAGACAGACACTGCCACTAGCATTACTGATTTGGGGACCTAAACCAATAAGTAGGGAGAGTCTGTCAATGCAGTGGAATCAGGTTTCAGATATCCATGTTTCTAAAGTAAAGATGGTCTCAGGGGAGGGCATTTTCTTACCTGGTCTCCTAGTGTTGAGCAGCCCTGCACTGATATTTACCAGATTTCAAGTTTGTATTCACTAGACTGGTAGCTTGAATAGGCTGACATTACATAAAAGTGTCACAGTTGGAGAACAGAATATCATAGCCAGTATGCAGAAACGCTGGTGAAACTAGTGCAGGTGATCCATGGCAATTGTTAAGGAGTTTACCTCACAGACAAAAGGTACAGGGTTTGACTGTTATCACTGAAAGCTTTTTGAGTAAGCACTAAATGTTGGTTCCGTGAATGCAGTTCCCTGTTAGGCGGGAATGAGTTTAATAACTCACTGGGGGCAGAGCATCTGTCTGGCCTGGAGAGGGTGGTTTAGGCAGTCCCGGTTTGAATGTAGGCTAATTAATTAGGTAGTTTAAGCCAGTTAAGGGACTGAAGTGCAATGCATTGATGTTCAGCTAATGTGGTAACTTGCAAACTTTGCAGTCTTAATTGTATGATTACTCCTTTTTGGCTAGCTAAGAGGGGTGTAGGTTAGTCAAAATGGATAAGGCTCTCAGAAGACTAGGGAGTAGATAGGTTTGAGCTTATGGACCTATTTGCATGGTCTGATAGAACTAGTTTATTGCTGGTGTTTTGAGCAGTATATTGGGTATACTGATCAAATCTTATTCTGTAATCAGTTGTACCAGTAGTTTTGTATTTTGTACTAGCTCGATTCTAGTATTATCGACTTGATTAATATTTTTAATTTGTAGTAGTTTGGTGGGTTGTAGATGAAAATACCCTTGGCTTAATTTTTTGGATTTAGGAATATTTGATTGGTGCAGTTGTTTTTCACATTTTGTAATGAAATGATGTAGGTCATCTTGGTACTGTTAGAGTCAAGAGGCTGCACATATTGTAGAATCGGTTCCCAAGTGCAAAATAGATAACAGGGGTTGTGGATGGATGGAGCTGCATATCTGATTTAATTGCTGGGAGACAGACTACATGCATTTTATTTATAAGTGTAAAGGGTATTGGTCTTAATAATGAACCTTATGGCTTACCTAAAGTTTTCTGAGGAGATGACAGCCACTAAAGGTGTGTGTATGATGGGCAGAGGAACTAAGGTAACTTTTAAACCAATTCACTGCATTGTTTGTGAGGGCCACTGTATCAAATGCTTTGGATAGATCTGGAAATAATGATGCAACCATTTTACCTTAATTTCATCTTGTATGAACTTAGTTTATAAAAGTTAGAAATGGTGTTTCGGTGCTATGGCCTGGTCTAAATCCATGCTGTGTTGTGGAAAATAATTTTTTTCTGTTAGGCAGCTGATTACTGGTAGGCAAACACATTTTTCAAGTATTTTAAATACAGAGTACAAGATGGTTATAGTTCTGCAGTTTACCCGCTACAGAAATTTGCCGAGTTTTTGTAAAGGAATAACATTGGATTGTTTCCAGAATTTTCAGCAGTAACTTCTTGAAAACAGACATTTATAAATATAAATACTGGGTTTCCAATGGTATATGCAGCTATCCTAAAATATTCTGATGGTAGGCTGTCTGCTGCAAGACAGGTGGGTTCAACTTTTTGAATAAAGTGTTGCGTGTAACACTTTTCTGTCTACATCCTGTTGTTGAGAGAAAGAGCTGTAAAAAGAAGTTATGTACTCACCATAACGTTCCATCTGAGTAGGTAACTTCATTTGTCAGCAACCTGTGGGTTTCGGATCCGATAGGGATCCGAGCCGGCAGCATACCAAGCTAAAGATCCAAGCTCCAAGCTCCACCCCCTTACCCATACTACCCTGCAACCTCCTTCCAATCCTCAGATTGTGTTTGTCACCTGCACAAACAACAAAACAAACTAACAACTTGAAAAGACCTGACTCAGAGACAAAACAAAAATCGAGCATCTAAACCTCAAGTTCAGCTAAATAACTATTCAGGTTAGGGGGAAGGAGGGCGGGACGGTTGCTGACAAATGAAGTTACCTACTCAGATGGAACGTTATGGTGAGTACATAACTTCTTTATCTGAAGTAGTTAACTTCATTTGATCAGCAACCTGTGGGACAGAGTCCCCAGCTACCCGAAATCTTGGGAGGCCTTCAAGGAAGAATATTCCAGAGCACTGCAGAGCCAGCAGCCCTTCCTCTAGACACCAAATCCAGCTTATAATGAGAAATAAAGGTGTGAGAGGACGCCCAGGTAGCCGGTAAACAAATGTCATCCAGGGAAACTCTAGACCAGAATGCAGGAGACGTTGCCATAGAACGTGTAGAATGAGCATGAACTCCCATTGGTTCTGACAAGCCAGATTCTCTATATGCTAAAAGAATACAACTCGAAATCCATCTGGCAAGAGTCACTTTAGAAATCGGTTTCCCTAGAAAAGATTTTGCAAATGTGATGAAAAGTTGGTCAGATTTACGGAAGACAGCCGTCCTGTGTAAATAAAAACGTAACGGTCTGTGAACATCCAGTAAATGAAGTTTACACTCCCCTTTGTTCTGGTAATTGAGGAAAAAAAACAGCAAATTAATGGATTGATTAATGTTCATCTCGGAAGCAACTTTGGGAAGAAAAGAGAGATTAGTCCTGAGAGATATCCTGTCCTTGTGAAATACAAGGTATGGAGGTTTGATAGAAAGAGCCTGAAGCTCCAAGACTCTCCTGGCTGAGGTAATGGCTACCAAAAAGGCAGTCTTCCATGACAAGAACTTCAGATCAACAGAAGCTGGGGTTCAAACGGAGGTGCGACTAATGCCTGAAGAACCAAGGTCAGATCACACGGTGGGGATGAATTTCTAATACGTCGCATCAGAAGAAAGGTACCTTTTAGAAAGGCCTTACAAATTCTGGCAGCAGCGAGAGAACCAAAGTTGCCCCCAATATGGAAATGGGAAATAGCAGCCAGCTGAACCTTTACAGTAGATGAACTGGCCCCCTGCTGAAATATATGAGACAAGAATTCTAGAACGGCTGGAATTGGAGTGGTAAAAGGATCCAAGTTCTTATGTGAAGCCCAAAATGAAAAAAACGTTTCCATTTACTATTGTAAATCTTCCTGGTAGAATGTTTATGCGCAGCCACCAGAACGGACTTGACTAGGGAAGAGATACTGGGAGTCCTGGGAACTGGATCAGCCAAGCTGAGAGCTTGAGCTCATCCAGGTTTGGAGGGGCCATTCCCGAGGGGTGAGAAATCAGATCCGGAATGGGATCCAAGATCCAGAGAGGAGCTATGACATGAGACCGTAGGCAGGGGAACCAGACTTGACGAGGCCAGAATGGGGCTATGAGGATAATCTTGCTCCCCAACCGAAGAGCTTTCTGCAAAAATGTTGTCATCAGCGGAAGTGGTGGATACGCTTAAAGAAGACCGGGCGGCCAAGCATGGACTAGAGCGTCTCTGGGGGCTTCCCCTAAAGAGGGAATTAGAGCGAAAAACTCACTGCACTTCGCGTTGGAAGGCGATGCGAAGAGATCGCAGCAAGGCTAACCCCACTTGAAGATCATCTGTTCCGCTACGGAAGAATTCAGAGACCACTCGTAAGGGGAGAGGATAGTTCTGCTCAATTTGTTCGTCAGAATGTTGGACCGACCCGGACTGTGCGTCACTAACAGGAAGCGGTTGGTAGAGATCGCCCATTCCCAAACTCTCATGGCTTCTCGGCAAAGAAGGTAGGACCTGGTTCCCCCCTGCTTGTTGATATACCAGACCACTGACATATTGTCTGACTGGATTGCAATAGTCCCCGGAGGAAGGAGGGCATGAAGGGCCTGCAACGCTAAAAGGACCACCTTCATCTCCAGTACATTTATATGCAGAACGGTCTCTGTCAGGGTCCACGTGCCTTGGACAGTCCTGCCAGCACAATGCCCCCCCACCCACCCTAGGCAGGAGGCGTCCGTGGTCACTGTGGCCTGGGGTAGGGGCATAACAAAAGGTCCTCCTTCCCGAAGGGCTCTGGATTGGAGCTACCACATGAGGGAGTTCCTGCAAACCCTGCTGAGGGGAATCGGCAAGTCTAGCGGCTGGAGTAGAATGGACCACTGGACTTGCAAAGTCCACTGCAAAACCCTCATGTGCAGACGAGCGTAATGGATCAAATTGCTCACTGCTGCCTTGGACCCCAAAGCTCTCAGGACCAACTCTGCTGGGGGAGCAGGCGACTGAAGAAGGGCTAGTACATGTAGGTTCATGCTGTGAAGCCTGTCTGGCGTTAGGAAAGCCTTGACCTGAAGGGAATATATCCTGGCCCCTATAAAGTCTATAACCTGAACAGGTTGGAGGGACGACTTCTTGACATTTATAGTGATCCCCAACTGGGATGATAAAGGAGGAAGAAGTCTCTGGCTAGAGAGAGTAAATGCCTGTTGAGGAGCCAGTTGTCTAGGTACGGGAAGACCTGTATGCCCTGTAGCCTCAGATGGGCCATTACAACTGCCATGACCTTGGTGAACACCCTGGGGGCTGTGGTGAGACCGAAGGGTAGGACCCTGAACTGGTAATGACTGGCCCCTAGCCGAAAGCGGAGAAACCTCCTGGACCGTCTGTCCATGAGAATATGGTAGTATGCCTCTGAGGTCTATGGAGCACATGCAGTCCTTCTCCTGCAGGGGCAGGATGGATTGGAGCATGACCATCCGGAATTTCTCCTTGGCAACGAAAAGGTTCATTGTTGACAGGTCGAGAATCAGTCTTAAGTCCCCAGTCTTTTTCCCACCAGAAAGAACTTGGAGTAGATGCCTGATCCAGTCTGGTCTGGGGGCATATGCTAGATGGCTCTTTTTTCTAACAGCTTTTCTATTTCCAAAGTTTGTGAGGAATCTCCTTGGGGGACTGTCCGAGGGGGGCTCACCAATGGATTCATGTTCCTCCAGGGAAACTGGCTGGGGCATCAACGACACAGGTTGTCCCTGGGACTGATGATGGAGGACAAACTGAGCTGAGTGGGGGTGGATCCCGAGGAAAGAGTGAGGGATCTCAATCCTCTAGAGAGAACCCTCTCCACAACGTCGAACGCCGATGAGGAACCAGCCTCTCTAAAACAGGTGGCTGGCATCCTCGGATCCAACGAATGGATCGCTGTCAGAGCCGAAGCGCTCAGATCCGAGTGGACAGTGTGCTCCGACCGCAAAGGAGCCGAAGACACGCTCGCCCCCTCGGATCCAATGCCCGGCTCTCTGCTCCGAGAGTTCGAAAAGGGATCCAATAAGCTGGAGGGCATGGCCGGCATCGAGGTAGCAATAATCATCGGCGCCGACTCCCTGACTCCGAGGCTCCTTGGATCCGAAGACTCCGAAACCCGGTAGTGGATCGGAGAAGGAACTATCGAGGCAAACAGTGGAGCTGAACTCCCCCCCGAAGGGGGGGGCAGCAACACTCCCATCTGCAGCTGAGTTTGCAGGAAGCGATGCATCATCCGGTCCATATCTGCCTCAGAGAACTGCGGAGGTGGTGCTGCGGTAGAGTTGTCGCCTCATAGCAAGACACTGTCCCGTTCGATTCTCAGCTAGAGCGTCTTCTGTGTGGAGGCATACGTGAATGGGGCGTGCCTTCGTTGAAGGTTGTGCGTCAGGGCTGGTAACCTGGTACGTAAAAATCCACTACCAATCATTAGTGGACCAGAGCTCCGCTGTGGCGACCCCTAACCGGGAAAAGCCGAAAGACACAAGCAAAGAGGCTACGAGTAGATCTGGAAGAGGCCGCCGAAGCCGGCTGGGAAGGCGGATGCAACAACCTCGAAGGTGGGTGGGCCTCCTCCGGCGAGAAGCGTGGGGAATGGAGCCATGGGGAAGGATGCTTGGTGACCTTTAATGGAGAAGAGAATACCTTAGCTGGGGGGGGGGCGAGGGGTCCAATTTGGTCCACTGTTTGTGGCTTCTCTCGCTCTCTCGTTCTTTCTCTCTCTCCCTTCTCTCTTTCCTGTCCTTTTTTGCCTATCTGTCTCCCTGGGATGAGGTGGGAGGGTGAGTCCCAGCCAGGGGAGGAGGGCCAGATGGCTGGGCAACCGCAGCCGAGGTTGTCGCTACAGAGGAAGAGGAGGAAGAAGCCGATTCCGTGGGTAGAAGACCCGCCAAAATTAGCTTGTTCTTCCTATCTCGCAAGGCCCGGGGGGGTTAAAAGCTGCACAGATCTGGCAGCCTGAGGAAATGTGAGAAACCCCCAAGCAAAGAACGCACTGAGTGTGACCATCCACTGGTGATAGCTTATGGCCCAACTCAGTACATTTAGAAAAGGTAGTTTTCTGACATCCAGCCATACCCTTCACACACACACACACCTAACCGGAAAAGAAGGGCCTCCTACGGAAGAGGGGATAGATTAGATAAGAATAGGACTAATATATCAAAAAATATATAGAAAATACTACTCTCACACAACCACTATATTATCCAAATATTTATGAAATAGTTTAAGAAGATCACTAGAAAAAAGTTAAACTCGCCTGGAGCTCGAAAAATCCCGGGCTTGGCAAAGCCGCGGCAAACGAGATCTGAGGATTGGAAGGAGGTTGCAGGGTAGTATGGGTAAGGGGGTGGAGCTTGGAGCTCAGATCTTTAGCTTGGTATGCTGCCGGCTCGGATCCATATTGGATCCGAAACCCACAGGTTGCTGATCAAATTAAGTTAACTACTTCAGATCTGATGTTTATGTGCCTGAATTATGCTGGTTACTTAGCAGGGTTAACTTTATTCGGCCGGTGTGATTTATAAACATGCTGTGTCTGTTGTATTGTGCCAAGCTGCAATACACCAAACTTATTTTGAACTCTCTTACCAGATTTGACTTTGAACACAGTCTCACACCATCTGGGAAGTACTGCACTTGGCACTGTTTGTGGAATGTATAACACTACTTGACTGTATCCTACAGTAATAAGTACTCATCTTTCTGTGTCTCATAATCCTTCAAACTTTTTTCCTTTGGCTAGGACATCGTAGTGCTAGCCTGCGCTTGGTTGTGATCGATTTGCATGTTTTGACAACTTGAGGCACTTTCCATCCTTTATTAACATTGATTTAGTATTGCCAGTTGTTTACTGCTGTCCTGTATTGTATCCTTGCTGTGGTAGTATCATTCACTTAGCCACATTATTCTTAGTATTGTATTTAATACTGTGACATATGAGCCTGCAGCTGACACATTGATTACTGTGTTATGACATCCATACCTATTTTATCCAACAACTCTTGCAATGCATTGTCTGATGTATTAACTGCTTCTTAGACTCTTGTGACATTTTGTCTATTGTATTATCTATCTCATGGAATCTTTGAACTGGCTGTTATCCAAGGCTAATGCTGTTCTGTGGTATCAATGCCTGTTGCTCAGACATACAGTAATAAAATCATATTGCTTTGATATATGTCATACCTGTTAGGTGCACATGCATGAATACTTCATTGAATGTCTCTTATTAGGTGCACATGTATGATTACTTCATTGAATATCTCTTGGTTTATTGTGCATCTGCTTTTCAACTGATCCTTACATTACACTGCTTTGCTCTTGTACTGAACTGTACTGTATTGAGCTGTACTTGTCTCCTTGTATGTCATACTACTGTATGTGTTATACAGTGTGGCACTGTTTTCTCTGACCTTTATGCACAACACAGCTCTCACTTCCCTTTGACTAGACTGTCATCAAAAAATTACATAGGATTGCGTAACATATGCCTTCCGATGTTTCTAGGATCAACTGTTCTTCCTCCATCTGTCTCTGCTCCATCTGGTGCCAAACTTCTAGCACCAGACACCCTAAAACTGTGTACCAGTTACTACATGCTTATAGAGAACATGTGCTTTTGCCACTGACTCCACATGTGAGAAGTGCAAATAGTTATTGCAACATAAGGCAAACCTTTCAGACAAATTGGTCATTAATGACCGTGCTTGCACTACATGTATACATTGCAAGACAAATTCAAAACCTTCCAGTGTTGTATCCTTAATTAAAATCATTTCCAAAACCACAAAGACCTCCTAGGCATGACATTACAATTGCAATGCAGATCACACAAACCTCATCAGCACACTAACACCAATTCCTCATATAATCTTTTCACCAAAGTGATTTGGAAAGGCCTTACAAGGCTATAACATCAATCCACTCTCCATGGTGATATGCTTGATATATATAACTCAAAGCTGTCAAATAGGACAATACACTTGAGCTTCTCCACATTCAAATCACAATAGGCAAAATCCCATACACATCCTTGGAAGCTATAGGTCCCTCTCTATGACCCAGGAAACCCGTAACATTTATTTAAGCTTATTGAAAACTCCCACCTTCCAACCCAATTCCATATTCATGTGTAACCTTAATTACCCACTATTAACTGGTAATCATATCCAACACCAAATATGCAAGCACAGAGATTCCTGGATTTTGTAAACACAAACACCATAGCCTAGATTGCCAATATGCTGAGCAGGGGCACAAACACACTAGATCTGGTTTTCACTAATTTGGAAGATTGCTGTACAACTCCCTAGTGTAATGTCTTCTTAGGGAAGGTCAGACCACAAAACTGTCTCTTTTGAAGTAGACATAAAACCCAGAACCCCAGCTAATCCTGGAATGTTCACGAACTACTCCAAGGCTAACTTCCAACTAAGTGATATGGCAAAATTTCAAGCCCCCATAAAACCTGAGAACACTGCTGCCTATGTGGAACAGGTCATAGAAACCATAAACAACCATCTTAATAGCTGCATAGATACATGTCAGGAGGACATATACAACTAACTCATAAAACAAGCCACCCTGATGGAGTCGCATCATCAATAAGCTGTATAACAGAAGAAAAAATGAGGAGTCATAGCACTCAGCAGGTAAAAAGCATTCTCAAACTAAACAACTCAGACGACAAATAAAGTCAACTAAATCCAATCTTGACCTCCCAAGCCAAGGACAACCACAAGGCTATGTTCGCAACCTCAAAGGCAATACACAATTGTGTGCAGAGCTCACTGTTTATGGAGCCATCTACAATGTGCCAGAAGATATAGCAAACCTACTGGTAGACAAATTCAGCTTTAACTTAACTCTTCTGTACCCCCCCAGCAAATAACATTAAATATAACCCTAACTACTATCACTAGGGAATAGGTCCTCAGTGCTCTCTCTAATGCCAAGAACACTGCATTGATGGGCACAGACAATTTCCCAGGATGCCTTCTAAATGGCATGAAAAATGACCAATCATGTCCTCTGGAATGGCTATTTAACTGTAGCCTCCAAACAGGCTTTGTCTCACAAATGGAAAACAGCAGCGGTCATCCCTCTGTACAAAGCTGGGCCATCTACAGACCCTGGAAACTACAAACTAACTCAAAGTCTCAGTAGTCTCATATGCAAAGCCAGGAAAGAGTTACCCATGGAAATAATCAATAATGATAGACAACCTCTAAACACTTGATCCAGCTGAATTTGGTTTTGTCAAGTGCAGGTCATGCCTACTCAACCTGGTGGATTTTTTGAGAAGTTCAACAAAGCAATGGGTGAGGGCAAAAAGGTTCACGCTACCTAGTCTGACCTGGCCAAGGCATTTGCACAATACCCCACTTGGGTATTGCTGACAAACTCAAGAGGTTAGATATAAACCTTCATGTCACAACTAAGAACCAAATAATCCAAACTGACAGTGGTAAAAAAATCAACTTGAAGTAAACCAACGACTACAAAGGTATTGCAGAGACAGATCAGAGACTAGCACAGAGTCCCTTTATTCAATGCTTTCATCCTAAGGCTTCATCAAAATTAAAAACATTAAAAAAATCAGTTCCTTGTATACAATACACTAAGCAATAAGCAACAAAAATCAATAAATCATTAACAAATTAACACCCATATTTTAAAAAAATTCTTTCTTTATTCAATAAAGTTAAAAATAATAATCTTCATTATACAATACTTGTAAAAATGCAAAACTTGTCAAAATGATCTTAAAAACATAACCTATTTACATACTTTTAACCTCTTGCGTTTTAAAAAGCATTTGATATTTATTGTCTCATTAAGAACAGGAAATTTGTCTGCCCCCAATTTTAACTGCCAGATAGTTTCATTCTGTTCTATTGTACTATTGTACTGTTATAATTTCCACCCCCTTAAGTGTTCAGGTACCTACTCAATGGGAGAAAACAAAACCTTTTTTACTTAGTGCACTGCTAGGTGAGCTTATAAAGTACATTTTTTTCATCCTTAACCTTGAATGAATAGTAATGCTCATTAAAAGATGTTTGGAAAAGAGAATTAGTCATCCCAATGTAATAAGCACTACAAACTATTGAAAGGGAGTCCAACATGGATATTATTTTGGTAGTATCCTTCTATTATATAATATATATATAAAGTTGCCAAGTATTTATATAAATAAAACAAATCTAGGTGTACCTACCAATAACTTCTTAAAAGGCAAGAGGTTAAAAGTATATAAATAACTTACGTTTTTAAGATAATTTTGACAATTTTTTTTTTTACAAATGTATAATGAAAATTATTACTTTTAACTTTATTACTGGATAAAGGAAGAAAGTGTTTTTTTAAATATTGGTGCTAACTGGTTAATTAAATGATTTATTGTTTTTTGTTGCTTATTGGTTAGTATTTTGCATACAAGGAACTGATTGTTTAAATGTCTTTCACTCTGATGAAGTCTTCAGACAAAACTGTTGAATAAAGGGACTCTACGTTAATCTGTCATCTGCCTCTGCAATACTTTTGTAGTGGTTGATGAAACCTTATGTCACTTGGTGGAGAGCCAGCTGGCTTAGAGACAGCACCCAAGAAGTAAGAATTGGGGAGTCCACCTGTACGAAGAGACCAGTCACAAAGTCCCTTGGGGATTGGTCCAGACACCGCTCCTTTTTGGCATTTACTTGTCCGAAGTCAAGGCCCTCTGGCAGAATAAATTTGAGATGACTGCAAATTAGAAACACAGAATCCTCCACTGACATTAATGTTCTTCAGGAAGGGCTGGCACAGACAAATAACTTATGACAGAGCCATGGAGTAAAACTAAATGCCAAGAAATGCATAACGCTATCCTTCAGTAAGTCATCCACCCCTGGTTAACTGTCATATTGACAACACACCTCAGAGGTGACCCAGTAGTCAGGGACTTGGGAACACACATAGGCAGTAATCTGTCCTTTGATCACTATGTGTCTACAGTAGTGAGGAAATCATTCGATGATGTGCAACTTATAAATAAAAAGTATGGCATCTAGGTCCAAGGAGGTTATTGTTCCACTGTATTCAGCATTCATTAGAACCCATTATAGAGTAAAATACCTTCTTTGGTATGTACCTAACCAGGAAGCGTCCAAACAGGTTCCTGACTAAAACAATACAGGATGTAAGGAACATGTCCTATGCAGACTGCCTCAAAGCTTCACTCCTCTATTCGGTCGCTGACAAATTGTTGAGTTGAGATTTATACCTGGTATACAAGGCATTGTCAGATGCTACCCTTATGGACCTCCTGCATAACCACAAAACAGCACCAGAATTACTGGTTCTAAATACTCAAACCTTGTCTGTGACACAAATAGGACCTATTGGAGAGGCAAGTATGTATCACAGATTCCTCCTTCACTGGAACAGGCTTCCTATCCACATGAAGCAGAGTTCCTCCCAGATCCAACTCAACCGACACTACCAATTCCAGTATGGGGAACAGGATATTTATCCCTGGTTTGGCACCTGTGTCTTTAATGGACACAGGCAGCCTGTACATTGTTCATCTCTCAGGTCCCTGCTTACACCAGAACTTGTCAGATTTAGGAAGCATGACTATGTGTAAAAAGGCCCTTGTGGTCATTAACCAAGTACACACTTATGAACCTAAGCAAGCACTCCTTTATCTATGAATGTGGGATGCTGCCAAATGCTTTTCTTGCAATTTATCCATACTATACTTAGATTCTTCCCCTTTTTACAATTCCCCATTATGACTTATTTAGTAAAAAATAATCCTTTGTTCCATAGGACTTTCTTTTGTTACTATTTTGTTCTATTGCCATAATTGGATTTTCTTCTTAATGACTATACACTCTGTCGGTATCAATTCCAGTATAGTCTGTGCATCACCAAAAAGCAAGTTATTGGCCTGTGTTTTTATGCTGGCTTAGAAGTTCATTCTGCTGTGAACCATGTTGGTGTTAGTTCAGAATTTGGATACAAGTAGTTCTTACTCAAAGCTAAATCTTCATGTAAAGATGTTAATATTTTTGGCTAGAAGTTAGGTAACTGCATCTGGCCTGGGGTTTTCTGATTAGCTTTTCTTAATTTTGTTTTAATTTCTTTGGCCATTACTTCTTCCCATTTCAAACCTGTACATCTTAACTTCTTATGGTTTCTTTTACTACTACTATCCTTTGTTATGTTCCACAGGGTCTTCATAGATATTTCTCCAAAATGTGTTTACTTTTTGGTGATACTTCTATTCCTTTTGCTTTGATTCCCAATTCTCTATAAAACTTTTTGTGCCAACAATGGATTTCTTATTTTGCACTTTTCCTTTATATTTATCTGCATATCTTCTAAGTTTTTTTTTTGCTTGTGCTAATATCTTTACTTTGCGATTTGCAATAGTGTAAGATAACCCCTGGTGTGTTCTGAAACTACGTGTTGCTTTTATCCCATCTATCTTTCTAAGTATTTTTGTTGATCTGTTACCTCTTCTATATTCTTCTAAGAGTGATACTTAATTGCTTTATAATTTTTTCCACTTGATGCTTCAGTGATGGCATATTATTTCTTCCCTCTCTTTCCCTTATTGCTTTGCATTTTTGGTAAGACAAACTGTTATTAATTTAGCTGCACAGTAATGTATCCTATTTACTTTTGTTATACTACAAGAATTTCTGTTAATAGTCTCAATTACTGTGTTTGTCTGTTATCAGCCTTGTAACATTTTAGATCTTATTTACTTTCTGTAATCTTTTTCTTTCCTAGATATTAACATGTCCATCCAACTCTATTAAATAATCAAGCAACTTTCCCTTAGATCATTTTCTTTTAAACTGACGGCAGGCATTCTACATAAAAGTTCCAGACAACCTTCCTGTGATATTTTCTCTTCAGCTGCATCCTGTTGCTCTTTGATATGGGAAATCACTGGCCCATCATTTCACAACACTGACCGTGTCATAACAATGTTCCTTTTCATTCCCTTGCTGTGCAACTCCAAGTAAACATCTGTACTGGATTCCCACTGATGGCTCCAGAGCACCCGTTACTACTGAATTTGGGGACTCACTGTTTCATCATGCCGTGACATCACCAGGGTTGGATTTTCTATACTAAATCCTTCACTTCGCAGGTAATCCATAACTTCAATTTATATTTCTTTAACTTTTCCATTCCTAATCCTCTTATCTCTCTTTCTTTTCATATTTTTTGTATGGTGAAATTTTCCATATCTGGATGCCTTTGCCTGGAATTTTCCTCAAATATCTTTGGAGCTGCTTTTTTTGTACATATTAGTTTGGCTTTCTCATTTGTATAACTACTGCACCATATCAGATCTATTTTTCTTTCCCATGTCCATATTTCTTTTTTAATACCTTTAATCAATCTCTAGGTACTGCTCTTTATATTTCTGCACTTCTCTCTCACTTCTTTTTCCAAGTGGCCCAAAACTAGTCTATGTAATGTTTTTCATGGACCTCTTCCATTAGTGAACAGAAATTTGAATTTGAAGTTTTTGACAGTTTTTCTTGTTCAAGTGTTTTTTTTTTCCTAAGAATTAGGAACAAGGAATGTGTGTTGGTGCAGCCAAGCAGAAAAAACAGGAATCATGCAGTAAAAAGCTCATGTAGTGTCCGACCATCCAGGACTATGCCCATATAAGATAAAACAGTCCACTCCACATACATAAAGCAAGCAAAAATCTTTACTAAAAAGATTAAGCGCTTTTGCCACATCTAATCTGTTGGGACTTCATCAGAACCAAGATAAAATTATTCAACCAGCTTATATAATCAAAAACATTATGTGACAAGAACATCATGTGACAATATTATAATCTTAAGTGAAAAGTTTTAAAATAGAAACAAGTTCTAAGATAAACTGATGAGCTTTGCTAGCTCAACTTATAACAGTATTATTTTCATAAATATATGTATGTATATATATATATATATATATATATATATATATATATATATATATATATATATATGTGTGTGTGTGTATATATATATATATATACATATATATATATATGTGTGTGTGTGTGTGTGTATATATATATATATATATATATATATATATATGTATATATATATATATATATATATATATATATATATATATATGTGTGTATATATATATATATATATATATATATATATATATACATATATATATGTATACATACATATATATATATATATATATATATATATATATATGTATATATATATGTATATATATATATATATATGTATATATATATGTATATATGTATATATTTGTATATATGTTTTTATTTGTTTATTTATTTTATTTTATTTTATTTTACATTTGTTGGCCGGGCTAGTCCAGCTGGATTAATGTCCATTTTCAGTGGAGGCCGGGGAGAAAAACTCCAGAGGTAAAACAATTTTAAAAATACAATTAATTCATAGTACAAAAGTGTTATGCAATGGGAAAAATAAAATGTAGTCACATTTATTATAGATCTTAGTGAACTAAAAAGCTAACTTAGAATGTGAGGCCTGAGGAGAAGAGCTCCAGAGGTAAAAAAACAATTTTACAAATACAAATAATGCATAGTACAAATGTGTTGTACAATGGATAAAAAATAATATGTAAACACCTATATGATAGATCTTAACTTACCTAAAAAAGCTAATATTAGAAGGAGATTTAGAGAAAGGATAACTACTAACAATACAGAAAGGAAGGTAGGAAATATTAGAGTGAATCAAGTAATATTTACAAAGAAAAGGGATATTTTGTCAAGTGAAGAGTTGAGGAAGATGGGGGGGATTGAAGTGGCTAGGAAGGTTTATGATAGAGTAAAGTGCACGGTACTAGAAGTTAATCTGGGTTGGTACAAGAGCAAAGCCAGAAGTTATTAAGATGTCTTAATAGTTGTTTCTTGAAGAGTGGAAGAGTGGAGGCAAAAGAAGAGATGTCAGATGGAAGATTATTCATATTTTACCTACTGAGTTCTTTAGAAAAAAAAGGAGTTGCCTGCAGAATTAATAGTTCTAGTAATATTAACAAGTAGTTTATCAGAGAGGAGCGTAGGGTTGTTTCAAGGTTAATATAGGGAGTCA
>NC_056741.1:1877144410-1877186910 GCF_019279795.1 Protopterus annectens
TTCGTCAGAGCTTTCTGTACAGCTAGCATCTCTTTTTGGTTTATGTGCAGTTTTCTTTGTTCTGCAGTCCATAGGCCTTGAATGCATTGCCCTGCCATGCGAGCCCCCCAGGCATAGTCTGAAGCAAATGTTGTGATAGTTTGCCTGGGTGGGGGCAAGGTGAAAGGCTGACCCTTGTTGAGGTGACATGCCTGTGCCCACCATAGAAATTCCTGTTGAAGGCAGGGAATGAGAGATATCACTGTGTCCAAGCTGTGGCTGTGTTGAGACCATACGCTTTTTAGGTACCATTGTAATTTCCTCATATGCAGTTTTGCAAATGGTATTATCAGAATGCAAGATGCCATGAAGCCCAAAGCCTGCAGAATATTTCTTGCAGTTAATTGGGTCTTTGTTGCCATTGTCTTGAAATATTGAGTCAGTTGTAATTGCTTGTCTGGTGTAAGATAAGCCTTCTGGGCGTTATTGTCCAAGTTGGCACCCAGGAATGTCATTTTTTGTGAGGGTACTAGTTTTGACTTCTTTTCGTTTACTGTGTACCCCAGACAATATAGTAGATGCTTCACAAAAGTCAGATGTTGTATGAGAATGTCTTTTCTTTCTGCTTGGATGAGGCAGTCGTCCAGGTATGGATATATTTGAATTCCTCTTTGTCTGCAGTATGCAATTACTGGTGCCAGGCATTTTGTGAATACTCTGGGCGCAGTAGATAAGCCAAAGGGGAATGCAGAGAATTGATAATGGATTGAACCTGCAATGAAACGGAGGTATCTTCTGCAACGTTGTCTGATAGGGACATGCAGGTATGCCTCCTTGAGGTCCAACATTACCAGCCATGCTTCCTTGCACAACATGGGAAGTAGCTGCTGTAGTGTTAGCATCTTGAATTTGGGAACTTGTAAGTGTTTAGAATTGGTCTCCAAGCATTTTCTTTCCTGGGTACTAGGAATAGTCTTGAGTAAAATCCTTGGCCTTGCTCTTGAGTTGGCACCCTTTGAATGGCTCTCATGGCCATGAGGGCTGTAATTTGTTTTTGAGCCTCTAACCTTTGATTTTGTGGCAGGTTTGGCATTCCTCTTTTTATTGGCAAGGTGTGAAAGTGGAATCTGTATCCTCGTAAAATTATGTCTAGGACCCATTTGTCCTTTGTGACCATGTGCCAGTTGTCTACAAATAATGCTAGCTTTCCCCCCAGGGGGGCTGACAAGAGAGCTTTGTTTGGCCAGTTGAGGTGCAAGTCATTGAGTTTGTCTTCTGGTGGCTTGAGACCTGACTTCTTCCTCCCTTCTGGGTTGGAGTGGTCCATTGGCGAGGTTTATACTGAGCTTGTGGTTGTCCTCTGCCCCTTGGGCGCCTGTATTTACCCCTCTGAGGCCTGTCAGTAGCTGGAAAGAACCAATTTTTGGTTGGCCAGTTTCTGCTGAAGCGAGGGGGTTGTACCTGTAGGAAATCTTTGACTCTCTGCATTGATTTTGCCTCATCTTCCATTTTCTTAAAAACTTCTTCTGCTTTAACACCAAAAAGAACATCCTGCTGCAAGGGAGCATCTAGTAGTTTTGCTTTAACATGTTCAGGCAGACTTTGTTCCTTTAACCAGGCATGCCTATGTATAACTGAACCAGTGACCGCTGCTCTGCAGGAGGCCTCCAAGGAATCAAACCCACATTGTAAGGGTTTGCCCACCTGCTCGGTGGCGTGCAACAAATCCTGTACTTCTTTCAATTCAGATTGTTGAGGGAGGGTTGTTATCTTTTGTTTTAACTGAGAGATCAGAAATTGCTGATACTTAAGCATATGAAATTGACAGTTTAGAGCTCTCATAGCTAAACTGGCTGAGGTGTAAACCTTTTTCCCTCATCTGTCTAGTGCTCTTGAATCCCTTTCAGAAGGTACTGGATTTTTAGCCATGGAAGCCTTAGCCCCCTTGGGACCCTGGGAGATAGTCTCTTGGTCAGCTACTGGGCTTTTGTAAAGGAATTTATGGGAATCAGGTACTCTGTAGTATCTGTTAGGCTTGGCCAGGGCAGGAGGCAGAGAGTTTGGGTTGAAACTGGATTCTAAATAAACATCATCCACAATGTCCAAAACAGGAGGGATGGCTAGAGGTCTAAGCTGGGGGAGTAAAAGAAACTCTCTGAGCCTTTTCTTGGAATCGGAATAATCCTGACCTACCCAGTGAAAATGTTCCCCAAAAGAGTAATCTTCTGGAGGGGAAGCTGAGGGAATAGAGTCCTCAGCATCAAAATCTTCATAAGGAGAGAAGGAATAGTCTTGGTCTTCAGAGGAATCCGAAGAAATAGACAGTTGTTCAGAGGAAGCAGATTCTTCCTCTTGTCTAGGCCTTTTGTCAGGAGGAGGCTGGGAACCCCTGATAAGAGAAATCAGATCTTCAGCCATCTTGAGCATGTGTTTCTTAGGCATAGGGCCTTGAACAGGAGACTGAAGTGAAGCTTTTTTCGATTTGGAAGGAGTCTTCGGTTTAGAAAACGTTTTGACTGTAAGAGTCATCGGTCTGAAAACGCCTTCAGAAAGCGAAGGTGTTTCAGAAGTACCGGTGTCCTTGGGAGGTAAGTCGTCAGTAGGGCCTGAAGTAAAAGGCTGCGTCGGCCTAGTACATTCCGTCAAAATATCCGTAGCGGTCTCGGGTTCCTCAACTGCGGTAGTCAGAGGCTGCGTCGGAGCCTCACTGATAACCGGAGAACCAGAGACTGGATCAACCGAGGCCTCGGAATCGGGCTTAGGCCTGGGCTGTCGATCCTTATCCCTGCACTTTTTGTGCACGCCGGTAGATCCGACGGCATGTTATAATTAAATTTTCTGCCAAAAAAGTATCGTGCGAAATCAAATCGTCTTTTAATAGTGCGTTTATTAAATCTAGCACAAAAACGACAAGTGACGTCGTGATCAGGGCCTAGGCAGGGTATACAATAAGAATGAAAATCCTTATGAGGTATTTGCTTCCCACAAGAAATACAATTGTTAACTTTTTCTGACATCGGTCTGAGGCAAGAAAAGTTTCAACGGGTACTTAGCTTTATAGAAGACTTCGGTCTGAAACTCGAATTCGAAAATCTCAGGAGTCGGCCGACCGGCACTTGCGAACTGCTTCTGCTTCGGGCACCGTGCGGCAAGAAAGACTGAAGAAAATGGCGTTGGTTGCAATATATGTACCCCTGGCGCACTGACGTCAGGGATGAGGCGACAGCAACCGACGTCGGACCAAAACTTTGGAAATCCGGCCGACTGCGGGACCGCCTGACGACAGGATAACTCAAGTGTGATGACTGCAGCAGGGTAACACGATGAACATCTGTACTATGTTCACCATGTTACACTGCTGCAGTCATTACACTTGGGTAGAATTCCAAAGCTGAGGTTGGGTGGCTGGTTCTATAAGGCATTAGGGGTGGTTATAAGGCCCTGCAGTACTGCAGTGGCGAAGCCAGCTCTGGATTTAAGAGTGTAGAGGCAGATGGCAATGATTGGTGAAGGTATGCACAGAACTCCAAGTTGCTGCTTCCAAAATATCCTTGGTAGGTACTCCTCTGAAGTAGCTGTTGCCCTAGTGGAGTGAGATCTAATGCTGCTAGGTACAGGTTTCCCATGGTGTGTATAGCAGAAACGTATACAATGTCCTATCCATTTTGAAATAGTCTGTTTTGAAATGGCTTTTCCCTGTGCTCCTATAGCATATGGTACCAATAATTGCTCAGATTTCCTGAAAGCTTTGGTTTTGTCCAAGTAGAAGCATAACTGCCTGTGAATGTCCAAGGAATGCAGTAGTCTCTCCCCTTTATTCTGTGGTTTTGGATAAAAAGTTGGCAAATGAATAGTTTGGTTTAGAGCCACACTGGATACCACCTTTGGCATAAATGTAGGGTTAGTTCTTAAAGACACCCTGTCCTGGTGGAAAATGAGGAAAGGTTCCACTGCCATTACTGCATGTAATTCTGAAACTCTTCATGCTGATGTTATTGCCAGAAGTAGAGCAGTTTTCCAATAGATATTTTAATTCTGCTGAGTTAGCTGGCTCAAAAGGAGGTAAAGTCAATTTTTACAAAACAAAGTTGAGGTCCCAAGTTGGAGTAGGTGATCTAGGGGGCTGTCTTATGTTTTTAGCCCCTCTGAGGTACTGTCTTAGCAAAGGATTAGAGAAAATTGGTGGATCCGTGTTGTAATGAGCAGAGATGGCAGAGGCGTGGATCTTGATGGATGAGAAGGAGAGTCCTTTGTCCAGCATCTCAGTTAAATATTGCAGTATCTGAGAAATGTTTGGAACATGAGGGTCAAGGCTGTGTGCTTGGTTCCAGGCACAGAATCTCTTCCATTTATCCGAATAGGCTTTCCTGGTACTAGGCCTTCTGGCCTTCAGAATGACATCCATAACAGCTTTGGAGAGCGGCATTGCCTGCTTGACTAAGGAATCTTCCATGCAGCTAGGTTTAAGGTCTTTAGCTGGCTGTGTAGTATCTGATTGTTGTGCTGAGTCAGCAGATGTGGGATTTGAGGCAAAATCCAGGGTGGTCCTTGTGCTAAGTTCTTTAAGATTGGGTACCAGTTCTGGCGTGGCCAGTCTGGTGCAATCAGGATCATCTTTGGCTCGTTTTGCCTGGCTTTTATGAGTACCTTTGGCAGGAGAGGTAGTGGTGGGAAAGCGTATACTTGTAGGTTTTTCCAGCTGAATGAGAGGGCATCCGCTTTCCATGCCTGTGGATGGTAACTCCTTGTGCAGAATTTCTGTAGCTGGCAGTTCACAGGGGATGCAAACAGATCTATGTCCAGGCTCCACTATTTCTGTGTTATCATTCTGAATATCTATGGATTCAATTCCCATTTGTGGGGATCTATGATATTTCTGCTTAAGTCGTCTGCCAATGTGTTTTTCTCTCCTGGCAGGAATTGTGCTTGCAGATGAACTTGATAGTTTAGAGCTGTGTTCCACAAGGTCATGGCTTGCCTGCAGAGGGGGTAGGAGTGAGTGCCCCCTTGCTTGTTTATGTACCACATAACTGTAGTGTTGTCTGTCTTTAGTAGTAGTTGTCCTGGATGCAGCAGGTCCTTGAAAACTATATGTGCATTTTGTACAGCTAGCATCTCTTTTTGATTGATGCGAAGCTGCCTTTGTTCTGCGGGCCACTTGCCCTGAATACAGTTGCCTGCCATGTGTGCTCCCCAGGCGTAAACCGAAGCATCTTTTGTCAGTGTTTGCCTGGCTGTGGGTTGAGTAAAAGGCTGTCCCTTGTTGAGGTGACAAGCTTGAGCCCACCATTGAAACTCCTGTTGAAGGCAAGGAATTAGTGGTATAACTGTTTCCAAACTTTGACAGTGTTGAGACCATACATTCTTTAGGTACCATTTCAGTTTCCTCATATGCAGTCTGGCATATGGAATTAGTAGTATGCAAGATGCCAAGTAACCCAAGGTCTGCAGAATTTTTCTTGCAGGGAGTCGAGTCTTTGTTGCCATCAATTGAAAGTATTGAGTCAGTTGTCCTTGCTTGTCTGGCGTGAGATAAGCCATCTGGGCCGTTGTGTTCAAGCTGGCACCCAGGAATATTATCTCTTGTGAGGGCACTAGTTTTGATTTCTTTTCGTTTACTGTGTACCCCAGGCAACTTAACTTTTTTTACAAATGCCAGATGCTTTAGAAGAATGTCCTTGCTCTCTGCTTGAATCAGGCAGTCGTCCAGGTATGGATAAATTTGAATTCCTTTCTGTCTGCAAAATCCAATTACTGGTGCCAGGCACTTTGTGAAGACCCTGAGCGCAGTAGATAAGCCAAAGGGCAGTGCAAAGAATTGATAATGAATTGAACCAGCTATGAATCTGAGGTATCTTCTGCAGTTTTGCCTGATAGGGGACATGCAGGTATGCCTCCTTGAGGTCCAATGTCACGAGCCAAGCTTTCTTGCCTAGCATGGGAAGAAGCTGCTGTAGTGTCAACATTTTGAATTTTGGAACATCCAGGTAAGTGTCTAGAGAAGAAAGATCCAGAATGGGCCTCCAGGCTTTGCCCTTCCTGGGAACTAGAAAGAGTCTTGAGTATAATCCTTGTCCTTGCTCCTGTGGTGGTACCTTTTGAATAGCTCTCATATCCATGAGTGCTGTAATTTGTTTTTGAGCCTCTGCCCATTGATTTGGTGGCAGATTTGGCATTCCTTTTAACCTTGGCAGAGTGTGAAAGTGGAACCTGTAACCTTGAGATACAATGTTGAGAACCCATTTGTCTTTGGTGATCATATGCCAATTGTGATAAAAAAAGTGCCAGTTTTCCTCCCAAGGGGGCTGCCAAGAGAGAGTTGTTTGGCAGCTGTAGTGGGAAGTCACTGGGGCTGCTTTTTATATGGTTGGGGCCTGTCTTCACCTTCTTTCTGGCCTGATGCAACCCATTGTCGAGGTCTGTAAGGACCTTGTGGTTGACCTCTACCTCTTGGACGTCTGTATCTGCCCCTTTGAGGTCTGTCTGTAACTGGAAAGGACCATTTCTTAGTTGGCCAATTTCTGCTAAATATAGGAGGTTGAACCTGTAAGAAATCTTTCACCGTTTGCATAGATTTTGCCTTATCCTCCATTTTCTTTAATACTTCTTCTGCCTTAACTTCAAATAACACATCCTGCTGCAAAGGTGCATCCAATAATTTTGCTTTAACGTGGTCTGGTAACGTATGTTCTTTTAACCAAGCATGTCTTCTAATGACAGAGCCTGTAACGGCTGCTCTACAGGAGGCCTCTAAAGAGTCAAAACCACATTGCAAAGTATGTTTTCCCACCTGTTCAGCTGCATGCAATAAATCCTGCATTTCTTTAAAAGTAGGATTCAATCTGGAAGCATTTTTTGATTCAACTGAGACAGTAGAAATTGCTGATATTTTAGCATGTGAAACTGGCAATTTAAGGCTCTCATTGCTAAAGTTGCAGACGTATATACTTTCTTTCCCCATCTGTCTAATGCTCTGGAATCTCTGTCAGAGGGAACTGGATTCTTGGCTGATGAGGCCTTAACCCCTTTGGGCCCTGGGAAATAGTTTCAGGGTCAGCAACAGGGCTTTTGTACAGAAATTTGTGAGAGTCAGGGACTCTGTAGTATCTGTCAGGTTTAACTGGGGCTGGAGGTAAGGTATCTAACACTGGCGGAATAGCAAGGGGTCTGTGTTGAGGTAATAAAAAGGAAGTCTCTGAGCCTTTTCTTATATTCTGAGTAATCCTGGCCTTCCCAATGGAAATGCTCCCTCATGGTATGTAAGGTTTCCCCAAAGGAGTAATCCTCAGGCAGAGAGGCTGATGGAATTGACTCCTCAACATCAGAATCCTCATAAAGGGGTAAGGAATATCCTAGGTCTGAGGATGAATCTGAAGAGATGGACACCTGGTCAGATGAGTCATAGTCTGCATCCTATCTAGGCCTTTTATCAGGAGGGGGATGGGACCCCCTGATCAGAGTGATTAGGTCTTCGGCCATCTTGAGCATTTGTTTCTTAGGCATGGAGGCCTGTGCTGGAGAATGCTGTATTTGTTTCTTTGATTTTAAAGCTGGCTTAGACTTAGCAAAGGGTTTAATGCTTAACTGAGTAGGTCTGAAAACACCCTCTGAAGCTGCGGGTAGCTCAGCTACTCCGGATCCCTCTGAAGGGTTAGTTTCGGTAGGCTGAATAACTTGTGCGTCCGAAGGCCCAGCCATCTCCACGTGGGAGTCAGAGGCGGCCTGTGGTTCTACAGAAGTGATCGTGAGGGGCTGCGAAGGCACCTCGCTGAAAACCGGAGAACCGGCGACTGGCCTAGAAGAGGCTTTGTCAGTTTTTGGCCTCGGATGCCTATCCTTGTCTTTGCGCTTTTTATGTATTCCGGTCGTCGGTAGTTCCGACGGCATGGTATAATTGAATTTTCTACCAAAATAATGTCGGGCAAAATCAAACCGACGTTTAGTAGTGCGTTTGTTAAACCTAGCACAAAACCGACAACCAGTGACATCGTGGTCTGGGCCTAGGCATGGGATACAATAAGAATGGAAATCCTTATGAGGTATTTGCTTCCCACAAGAAATACAGTTATTAACTTTTACTGATATCGGTCTGAGGCAAGAAAAAGTTTCCCCGACGGGGTACTTAACTTTGTAGAAGACTTCGGTTCTGGATTCGGAATGAAAATCTCAGGAGATGGCCGACCGGCACTTGCAAACTGCTTTTGCTTCGGGCACCGCACGGCAAGAAAGACTGAAGAAAATGGCGTCAGCTGCATCTTATATACCCCTGCCACACCGACGTCAGGGAGGAGGCGACAGCAACCGACGCCGGACCAAGACTTTGGAACTCAGGCCGACTGGGGAAAGTACAGTTTTGTACCTACCATAAATGTAGATGTTAGAGTGTTCACCCTGCTGCAGTCATCACACTTGGGTTATCCTGCCATCAGGCAGTCCCGCAGTCGGCCTGAGTTCCAAAGTCTTGGTCCGGCGTCGGTTGCTGTCGCTTCCTCCCTGACGTGCCAGGGGTATACAAGAGGCATCCAACGCCATTTTCTTCAGTTTTTCTTGCCCCAGATGTCAGGTGCCCCCAATAGGTAGGCAATACATATTGTTAAATATAAATATACAAGCAAAAATGAAAATACTTTCAGTCACAAGCAAATACACCACAGAGGTTGTATAGGATAGAAAGGTCTGGATAAGTCCAGTTAGTTCAGAGGGGATGGAGGGAGGGTAACCTGGACTGCCGAACATCTACATTTATGGTAGGTACAAAACTGTACTATATTCATCATGTTACCCTGCTGCAGTCATCACACTTGGGTTGAATCCCAAAGCTAAGGATGGGTGGTGGAGTTAAGTTGGCTTCCAGAATATCCTTGGTTGGTACCCCCCTGAGAAAGGCCGCTTATGTAGCTGTGGCCCTGGTGGAGTGGGGCCTAATGTTAGTAGGTACCGGTTTCCCATGATGCGTGTAGCAGAAACATATGCAATGACCTATCCATTTTGATATGGTGTGTCTTGAGATAGCTTTTCCCTGTGTTCCTGCAGCATAGGCTATAAAGAGCTGGTCAGAGTTTCTGAAAGCCTTGGTTTTACCCAAGTAGTAACAATTGTCTGTGAATGTCCAAAGAGTGCAGGAGTCTTTCTCCTTTGTTCTGGAGATTTGGGAAAAAGGTGGGCAAATGAATGGTTTGGTTTAGGGCCACACTGGATACCACTTTTGGCATAAAGGAAGGGTTAGTTCGCAGAGAGACTCTGTCTTGATGAAAAATGAGGAAAGGCTCCACTGCCATTAGTGCCTGTAGCTCTGAGACTCTTCTAGCTGAAGTTATTGCTAGCAGCAGGGCAGTTTTCCATGAAAGAAACTTTAAATCAGCTGAGACGTGGATCTTAATAGATGAAAAGGAAAGTCCTTTGTGCAACATCTCAGTCAGATATTGCAGAATTTGAGGAATGTTTGGATCAAGGGGATTTTTGGCCTTTAGCCTGGTTCCAGGCACAAAATCTTTTCCATATGTCTGAATAGGTTTTCCTGGTGCTGGGCCTCCTGGCCTCCAGAATGACATCCATAACAGCTTTGGATAGTGGTGTTGGTTGATTGTTTAGGTAATTTGCCATGCAGCCAGGTTTAAAGTCTTGAGCTGGCTGTGTAGAATTTGATTGTCTCGCTGGGTGAGCAGGTGAGGAATGTGTGGTAAAATCCATGGTGGGCCGTGGGCCATGTTCTTTAGAATTGGATACCAGTGCTGGCGTGGCCAGTCTGTTGCAATGAGTATCATTTGTGGTCTCTCTAATCTGACTTTCAGCAGCACCTTTGGTAGAACAGGCAGTGGAGGAAAGGCATACACTGTTAATGTTTTCCAACTGAATGAGAGGGCGTCCACTTTCCAAGCTTGTGGATGGAATGCCCTTGTACAAAAATTTTGAAGTTGGTAGTTTTGGGGGTTGGCAAACAGATGTCTGGGCATCTCCATTTTTGAGTTATCATCGCAAATACTTGTGGATCCCGTTTCCACTCGTGGGGATCCATGATGTTTCTGCTTAGGTCGTCTGCCAATGTGTTTTTCTTTCCTGGCAGGAATTGTGCTTGTAGTTGAACTTGATAAGACAGTGCTGTGTTCCACAAGGTCATTGCTTGCCTGCATAGAGGGTAGTAATGTGTGCCCCCTTGCTTGTTGATGTTCCACATTACTGTGGTACTGTCCGTCTTTATCAGTAGTTGTCCTGGGTGTAAGAGGTCCTTGAAAGTTGTTAGGGCATTCTGTACTGCTAGCATTTCCTTTTGATTGATATGCAGATGCCTTTGATCTGTAGTCCATTTTCCCTGAATGCACTGTTCTGCCATGTGTGCTCCCCAGTCATAGTCTGATGCATCTGTTGTCATAGTTTGCCTGGCTGTGGGTAATGTGAAAGGCTGACCCTTGTTGAGGTGACATGCCTGTGCCCACCATAAAAACTCCTGTTGAAGGCAGGGAATGAGTGGTATCATTGTTTCCAAACTGTGGCTGTGCTGAGTCCATACGCTTTTCAGGTACCATTGTAATTTCCTCATATGCAGTTCTGCAAATGGTATTAGTAGAATGCAAGATGCCATCAATCCCAAGGCCTGCAGAATTTTTCTTGCAGGGAGTTGGGTCTTTGTTGCCATGATTTTGAAGTATTGAGTCAGCTGTTGCTGCTTGTCTGGCGTGAAATAAGCCATCTGGGCCGTTGTATTCAAGCTGGCACCCAGGAATATTATGTTTTGTGAGGGCACTAGTAGGAGTTGGGTCTTTGTTGCAATTATTTTGAAGTATTGGGTCAGCTGTTGTTGCTTGTCTGGCGTGAAATAAGCAATCTGGGCCGTTGTATTCAAGCTGGCACCCAGGAATATTATGTTTTGTGAGGGCACAAGTTTTGATTTCTTTTCGTTTACTGTGTACCCTAGGCAACTTGGAAGGTGTTTTGCAAATGCCTGATGTAATATTGTCCTTGCTTTTTGCTTGAATAAGGCAGTCGTCCAGGTATGGGTATATTTGAATTCCTCTTTGTCTGCAGTATGCAATTACTGGTGCCAGGCATTTTGTGAAGACCCTGGGCGCAGTAGATAAGCCAAAGGGCAGTGCAGATAATTGATAATGGGTTGAACCTGCAATGAAGCGGAGGTATCTTCTGCAATTTTGTCTGATAGGGACGTGCAGGTATGCCTCCTTGAGATCCAACGTTACTAGCCAAGCCTTCTTGCCCAGCATGGGAAGAAGCTGCTGTAGTGTTAGCATCTTGAATTTTGGTACTTGCAGATAGGTGTTCAGAATTGAAAGATCCAGAATGGGTTTCCATTGTTTGTCCTTTCTGGGTACTATAAAGAGTCTCGAGTAAAAGCCTTGTCCTTGCTCCTGTGTAGGTACCTGTTGAATGGCTCTCATGTCCACGAGAGCTGTAATTTGTTTTTGTGCCTCTGCCCATTGATTTGGTGGCAGGTTTGGCATTCCTTTTATCCTTGGCAAGGTATGAAAATGGAATCTGTATCCTTGTGATACAATGTTTAGGACCCATTTGTCTTTTGTGATGATGTGCCAGTTGTCTGCAAAAAGTGCTAATTTACCTCCCAAGGGAGCTGCCAAGAGAGATTTGCTTGGTAGTTGGGGGGTTGAGTCATTGTGTTTGTCTTCTGCTAGCTTGGGGCCTGTCTTCACCTCCTTTCTGGGTTGTGGCACCTCACTGGCGAGGTTTGTAAGGGCCTTGTGACTGCCTTCTGCCCTTTGGGCGTCTGTATTTGCCCCTCTGTGGTCTTTCAGAAGCTGGAAAGGACCAGTTTTTTGTTGGCCAATTTCTGCTGAAACGAGGGGGTTGTACCTGTAAGAAATCCTTGACCATCTGCATAGACTTTGCCTTATCCTTATCCTCCATTTTCTTTAAAACCTCTTCTGCTTTGACACCAAATAAGACATCCTGCTGTAAAAGTGCATCCAATAATTTTGCTTTAACATGATCAGGTAGGGTTTGTTCTTTTAACCAAGCATGTCTGCGTATGACAGACCCAGTAATAGCTGGTCTTCAGGAAGCTTCCAATGAATCAAATCCACATTGTAAAGTATGTTTGCCCACCTGTTCAGCTGCATGCAACAGATCCTGCATTTCTTTGAATTCAGCCTGTTCAGAATGTGTGCTCAGTTTTAGTTTTAACTGAGACACTAGGTATTGCTGATATTTCAGCATGTGGAACTGACAATTTAATGCTCTCATAGCCAGAGTAGCTGAGGTGTATATCTTCTTTCCCCATCTATCTAGGGCCCTGGAATCCCTTTCAGAGGGTACAGGATTTTTCGCCATAGAAGCTTTAGCCCCTTTGGGACCCTGGAAAATTGTTTCTGGGTCAGCCAGAGGTCTTTTATAAAGGAATTTGTGTGCGTCAGGTACTCTGTGGTATCTGTCTGGTTTGGCTGGAGCAGGAGGTAGGGAGTCTGGATTTAGGCTAGACTCTGAGTAAACATCATCCACAATATGTAAAATTGGAGGGAGAGCAAGTGGTCTGTGCTGGGGTAGTAAAAGAAACTCTAGGAGCCTTTTCTTAGAATCAGAGTAGTCCTGGCCTTCCCAGTGGAAATGTTCCCTCATGGTATGTAAAGTTTCCCCAAAGGAGTAGTCTTCAGGGGGAGATGCTGAGGGAATAGAGTCTTCAGCATCAGAATCTTCATAAGGGGGAATAGCGTAATCCTGTTCCTCAGAAGAATCTGAGGAAATAGAAACCTGGTCAGAGGAAGTATAATCCACCCCTTGTCTAGGCCTTTTATCAGGAGGGGGATGGGAACTCCTGATTAGGGAAATCAAATCTTCAGCCATCTTAAGCATCTGTTTCTTAGGCATGGGGCCTTGAACAAGAGACTGATGTACAGTCTTATTTGGTTTTAATGGAGTTTTTAGCTTAGCATAAGATGTAATGGTGAGTGTAGACAGTCTGAAGACACCTTCTGAAACCAAAGGCATTTCTACTGCACCGGGATCACCCTCTGCTCCGGTGTCGGAAGGGCCTAATGAAGATGGATGCGACGGCCTAGTACACTCCGCTTGAGAATCCGAAGCTGTCTGGGCTTCCATTTCCACGGTAGTCAGGGGCTGCGTAGGCGCCTCACTGAAAACCGGAGAACCGGCGACAGGCCCGGCAGAGGCCTCGGATTCTGGCTTGGTTCTAGGCTGCCTGTCCTTATCCTTGCGTTTTTTTTATGCATGCCGGTTGTAGCTGCTCCGATGCCATGAAATAATTAAATTTCCTACCAAAGTAATGCCGTGCGAAGTGAAAACGGCATTTGATAGTTCGTTTATTAAACCTAGCACAAAACTGACAAATCTGTGACATCGTGGTCTGGGCCTAGGCAAGGAATACAATAAGAGTGGAAGTCCTTATGAGGTATTTGCTTCCCAGAAGAAATGCAATTGTTAACTTTTTCTGACATCGGACTGAGGCAAGAAAAGGTTCCCCAACGGGGTACTTCGCTTTACTGAAGACTTCGGATTGAAATTCGATTCAAAAATCTCAGGTGTCGGCCGACCGGCACTTGCAAACTGCTTCTGCTTCAGGCACCGCGCGGCAAGAAAGACTGAAGAAAATGGCGTCTGATATCTCTTATATACCCCTGGCTCTCTGATGTCAGGGAGGAAGCGACAGCAACAGACGCCGGACCAAGACTTTGGAACTCAAGCCGACTGTGGGACTGCCTGATGGCAGGATAACCCAAGTGTGATGACTGCAGCAGGGTAACACGATGAACATCTGCCTGACGGCAGGATAACCCAAGTGCAATGACTGCAGCAGTGTAACACGATGAACATCTGCATAGTATAATGCAAGCTAGGTGGGGGGGGTTATGCCCCCCCAGACTGCCCAATGGGGGGGCTGTGCCCCCCACACCCCCCAACTATATGTTCTAACTCCAGGATCACGCTGCAGTAGAGAAAAGGGCATATACACTGCCACTACTATTTTCGGTGAAATGGAATTCGGCGATTTAGTCTTGCTGACATGTTTCAGCGAAACATGCTTTTGCTGAAATGAAACAGACCCATATATATATATATATATATATATACATATATATACATATATATACATATATATACATATATATACATATACACACACACCGTATTTCCCCAAAAATAAGACCGGGTCGTATACTCTTTCCCCCGCCAAAATACGCATTAAGGCTTATTATCAGGGGATGCCTTATTTACCCACACCGTACAATACTCTACCTTTATTCATTTAATTATGTACAAAAATCGACATTTATTAATGAACACAAATCGACATTTATTCATGTACAGAAATTGACATTTATTTCATTCTTTTCTGTTATTGGACAACAGTTCTAAGTAACACGTTAACAGTTGTGTGAGAATTCTACATTAACAGTGCAACAAACATTTCAACTTCAGAATATCTACACCTTGGCTTTCACAGTTATTCAAATACAGTCATGTCATCTTCTTCTGGAACATTGTCGTAAGTGTCCAACCCCCGAATTTCAGCTTGAATTTCTTGTGACTCCATTTCCTGTAGAACCATTGACCCCAATCTGTCATGCCTAGCAATAGAGCTCTCCTTAAATGAGCACTGCTTGTCCAAGTAGCCTGCTCGTAGTGCATTGGCGACACAGCTGTCAGTAATTTTATCCCATGAATTTTTCACCCAAGTCACGATCTCTTCCAGGCTAGGCTTCACAAAGTTTCCATGCGGATTTCTCTCCATTCTATTTTCAATGAAGTCAATAAGTTCCATGCGCAAATGGTCCTTGAATGGCTTGTTTACTGCAATATCAAGAGTCTGGAGATAGGCAGTCATTCCTGTGGGAATCATTATTTGATCTATTCTTCTCCGTGCAAGGAATTTCTTCGCGTGGTGAGTGCTGGCTGAATCCCAGACTAGCAGACCTCTTTCGCCACCTCGCAAAACAAGTGGCAGCATTACATTGACCCACTTCCTTACAACTGCTTGTGTGCACCAGGCTTTTTCGGTTTCAAGAATGTAAATGCCTGAAACATGTTCAATCTTCTCTTTCTTGCCCTTACAAATGATTAGAGGTGGGGTTTTCTATCCATCCACATGAATTGCCAAAATACAGGTAACACGTGCACTCTCGTAACCAGTGGAGGGAATGTAGATTGACGAGGCACCCCTCTGATCAATTGTTGTTTGAGATCCTTGGCCCATAAACACTGCAGTTTCATCCATAGCAATCATGTTGGAGAGTTGGTATTTAGAAAAGTCAATGTAATCAACAAAGGACTTGAACGCAAGTGCATGTTTAATAACTTCAATATCTTCCAGCTTGAACAGTGTTGTTGATCTTCTTAGACACAGTTAATATCGCTGAAGGAAGCCATCCAGCCAATGTTGTGATGCTTTGAATTCTTCTGGGGATATTTCTAACTGTGGTGCCCCTGCAAGGACAATTGCTTGAATATCAGCCCTACTCACAACCAAAGCCTTTGCTCTCCTGATAGCAATCCACTCACAGATGATGTCTTCCAGCTCAGGAAATAATGGTTGCCGACCTGAACTACACTTGCAATTCTTAGCATTTCCCTCGTCAGCTTGTTGACTGAGGTTATCGTACACTGCACTCCATTTTTGGACCATTCTAATTTCTAACTTCTTCTCTTTGCTGAAAGAAGTCAGATTCTTTCCTCAGGAGTCCTTTCTTGTACTCAACGGAACAACTCTTTCTTTTTGCACTCATCTTGTCTGGGGGGGGGGGGGTTAATTGAAGACTTACGAGACCGGAGTGGAAACACAAAATGGCACCAGTTAAGAAGAGAAGACACAACCACAGCCGTTTGTTATCAACTGTGAGCGCTTTAAGCGGGTTGTTTGTACTTTGACTGATCAAAATACATCTGCCAGTGTTTATGGGGCAAGGATCTCAACCGTCAAGTGTGAGTGATGACTAGGGTTACAGTAAGAATCGTGGAGGACTCCCAGGGAAAGAATCATATGACTTTCTGCAAAGAGAATAAGTTGGGTGTCCGAATGGTCCGAAAATGGTGAGCAGAGTACGATGACCTCGGTCAACGGGTGTCAATAATATTATTTTATAATTCAACACATCCGTCGTGTGTTGTTGATGATCTTAACTGGGGTTTATTTTTGGGGTAGGGCTTATATCATGACCACCCTGGAAAACTATACTAGGCCTTATTCTCTGGTTAGGTCTTATTTACAAAGAAATATGGTATATTTTACATATGTATATATATGTATGTACATATATATATATATATATATATACACACACATACATAGATATATATTATATATATTATACATATACACACACACACACATACATATATACACACAGACACATACATATACACACACAGACACACACTATATTACATATATATATATATATATATATATACATACATACATATACATACACGTAACACACACACACCTTACACTAGGAAGAGCATCAAGGAGCAGAACACAAGAAATGGATCTGGGAGTTATAAGTGCCAATAAGATAAATAAATCAAAATAAATTACAGGCATTACAGAATGCATACAGGGGCGGCCACGGTGGTGCAGTGGTTAGCATTGCCACCTCACAGCAAGAGGTTCTCCGGTTCGATCCTCGGCTGGGGTGCCTTCTGTGTGGAGTCTGCATGTCCTCTCTCCTGTCGCGGGTTTCCCTCTCGGGTGCCTCCGGTCCTCCCACATCCCAAAGACATGCTGCAGGTGTGATTGGACACTCTAAATTGGCCCTAGTGTGTTGAGTGTGTGCCTCTGTGGAAGGTTGGGCGCCGGGCTGGCAACTCGACACTGTAAAACTCCACTGCCATTCAATGTGCGGACAGGTGATCCGCTGTGGCGACCCCTAACAGGGATAAAGCCGAAAGAAGAAGAAGAAGACAGAATGCATACAGCTTCCACAGACAACAGAGCCGGCTCAAAGGTTAACCTGCACATTGCCTACAGGACTTTTAACCCAGTCTGCAAAAAATGACAGAGATCTGTTAAACTCTACTAAAAGGACAGCAGTATCAATGGCTGTTAGATCTGTCTACTGAAGGGGAATGTTTATGCTTAAGCATATGCTGTCCTGATAGCTTCCACTGTGTAAACATAACAGTTTCTATTTTTTTACTTGAAAGCAGCCTTACATACATAAAGCTGTCTTCAGAAAAGAAGCTGACAGGACTTACCATAATACTAGAGATCCCTTTTCAGGGCCTGTGTACCTTGAACAGAAAGAACCACTTCTCTGAAGAAAGCATCATGAATCCTCTGCCTGATCCCATCTTGGAGAAAGGGGATACTGCACATAGTGTCCCCTGCTGGTGAACTGAAATACTGCAAGGAATCCAACCTTGAAAATTCTGAAATTATGTCTTTAAAAATATTGTCTGTGGAATTTATCTGAAAAGAAAACTTCTTGATAAAAGCCTAAACACAGCTGTGGAAGAGGTGTTTGTGCAAGTGGGATTCCCTGTCGGGGGGGGGGGGGCACAGATATGTACAGAGTGTCTAAAAAGTAGAAAAGAATACAATGATCTTCAGCACTTATATTCTCAAAACCTAAGTTTGAAAGGCAGCTCTATGTATGTAACCTGATTCAAGAGACACAAAAAAAGGCTAGAAACAGAGTGCTTCCAGGATTCATACAAAGAAGTTATGTACTCACCATAACGTTCCATCTGAACTGTTTGTCTTCAACCTGTGGGTACAGGCACTGACAACAGTGCCGAGCCGGCCATATCCAAGCTAAGGAGCCGAAACTGAGCTCCTCCCCTACCCATAACTCCCTTCTCTCCATCACTACACCTCAGATCAAGTTTGCCTGAAAGCTAAGCACCTGCTCAAAAAACACAGACATCACTACTGCCACACACCCCACCCCAAAAAGAGAGAAAGAGAGACAGAGAGAAAGGGTGGGAGGCTCCCGCTGCCAGATTAATTTACTAAGGAAGGGGGAAGGACGGAGGGAAGGTTGAAGATAAATGAAGAGCAATAATTCAGAACGTTATGGTGAGAACATAACTTCTTTATCTGAAATTGTTATCTTCATTTGGTCTTCAACCTGTGGGACAGAGTCCCCAGCTACTTGTACCCTGGGAGGCTCTACGGAAGGATATTCCAGAGCACAGTGGAACCAAAGGATGCTCTGTTCCGGGATGAAGAAAGGAAACCTATAGAAAAAAGAAAAAAAACCTGCAAAAAGGCTGCACTGGATAGAAACACGCTCAAAAATGAGGAGCTCAGTTGACCCACTGTTGCTCAAATTGCCGCAAACGAGATCTAAGGTAGTGAGGGAGAGAGGGGCATTATGCGTAGGGAAGGAGATCAGTTTCGGCACTGTAGCTTGAATATGGCCAGCTTAGCACCGATGTCGGTGCCTACACCCACAGGTTGAAGACCAAATGAAGAAACAATTTCATATATGTTTTTCTTCTTCTGAAATTGTTCTATTAATGGAGTGACTAGATTCTCATGTTTCATGACTGGAATAAATACTCAACACTTCTTTGTAGGAAGCAATGGCCAGTTTCATGTCCTTCATCAGTCTGTAGTGCTACCCAAACAAGTGTTTCTCAAAAAACAATCGGTCCTTAAAATGAATTTGTTAATCCAGTCCACTTCTGATAACAGAAAACCTGACAACTCAGTCCACGTGATCATGTACAAACCCCAAGTGTAAATGTAAATTATGCTGTTCATCAAAGAGCCTCTGCTTGCTGTCCTCCTCCTATAGTGGCTGGCCTGTGACCAATGACTCTTGCCACCACGGTGTGTTAGTACAGAAAAGACCAACACTGCAGAATAGGTGAAAGGGTGGGTGTTAGGGCATGGGTGGGACCAGTGTCCTCCAAAGAATGACTATTATTCCTAATGGACATGGTCTTACATGTGCATATAGCTAACTTCATTCACATATGCAATATATCAATCACAGAAAAAAGCGAGATCAGGGTCTACAAAGAGAGCTTGTTCACACAGAATCACTTGCTCTAGGGTTCTGGAGCTGTGTGTATGTGTATGTGTATGCGTGTGTGTGTGTGGTGGGGGCAGAGGATACAACTCCTGGGGGCCAGAATTATACTTATAATTCTAAAGTAAGAACTCTACTCTCCATTAGCACTAGTGACAAACTTCTTCAGCAAACAGTAGTGGAAGTTTTGTCGCCTACAACTGCTGCAAAAAAAAAACACAATCCTAAGACCACATAATCCACTAATTTTCTCTACACTACATCTAACTTGTTTCAAATCGGTAGCAAAATACACAGGTGAGGATCAACTTCTTTTGAGAAAATGAAAAGGCCACCATGGCATTTGCAAGGTTTGAAAAAAGCAAAGCCAAATTTTTAATTTTTGCCTTTTGACTTGCATCTGATGTCCTCTGATCGGTAACTCTCCCTAGGTTTCTTTGAAACTCCTCATCTGTCCTATGATTTTTACATTTCTGTACAGTACCATGCAGCTAAAAAGGTCCTGCAATCTGACTGGAATCAAGGCTTGCAGTGAAAAGAATTAAGCTACTAGTATGAACAGCAGTAAAGGACATCATGCATACTTCCGAGGAAGAAAGGACCGAGCCTGGAATGGTCTTGCTTATAAAGCTGGGGACAATGCAACACTGGTTTGGGGAACTTAACCCTTTTTTTTTTTCTTCCAGTCACACAAAGCATGTACACTTTCCTCCGATGACAGCCAAGAGGAGACTTAGATATACTAGAAATGAGACAGAACCGGCAGCTGTCTGGGTAACCTCTCCCAAACATCAGATGCAATGGATGCTATTGTGAGACAAGGGAGTTAATGTTTTCTTCCATCTTTTAGCAAGGTACAAAGCAAGTGCAGTATGAAATCCTACTAGTGGGACCTAATTTAGGATTACTCTAAGTAAAATCCACCACAACACTGTTTTTGTCATTTTCCTCTAACAAATGTCCCCATGGGGGACTTCACATTAGTAATCACCACAGCAAAAACACATAGTACATTCAAGTACCTGAGAAGCTTTTCTTGGTTCGGTTTGTTGCTGATCTAATGAAATATCTGGTTCAAGGTCCTCTTCTTGTTTGTCAGCTGACATTTTTAAAGCACCATTGGCATAAAGCTTCGGAAAGCTGGAAGCAAATGAAAAAAAAAAACACACATACAAGTCAAGCATTTTTTTTACTATTCATTCAATGTATATATAAAAAGATTTGGAATGGAAATATAAAAAAGCAAATCAACTGCTACATTTAAAATGATCATTGTGTGTGTGTGTGTGTGTGTGTGTGTGTGTGTGTGTGTGTGTGTGTGTGTGTGTGTATATATACTAGACTGTCTTTTTAAGCAACCTGCCAAAAGTACAGTTGTGTACACTTACCATAAATGTAGATGTTAGAGTGTATTCACTGTTGCAGTCATCACATTTGGGTTATCTGCCTGCAGGTAGCCCTCAGTGGGCTTGAATACCAGAGTCTTGGGATTTCTGCATCGGATGCTGTCGCTTCTTCTATGACATCAGGACGTCAATGGTATAAAACATGTAGCCGACACCATTACATCAGTTTTTCTTGCCCCAGATGTCAGGAGCCCCCTAAATAGGAAGCAATTACATGGTGTGGAACAACCCCAGCAAATACCAATGATGTAAGGTATGCCAAACAAAAAGAATAGGTAGAAGTAAAGAGAAGTCAGGGGGCTGGGAGGGAGGGAGGGTAACCAGGACCGCAACAGTGAATACACTCTAACATCTACATTTATGGTAAGTGTACACAACTGCACTATGTTCTTCATGTTTCACTGTTGCAGTCATCACATTTGGGTTGATTCCCAAAGCTGAGGATGGGTGGAGGCAGTCAAGAAGAATTAGGGCTGGCAAGCAGACCTTGTAAGACTGATGAAGCAAATCCAGCTCTGGATTTAGAAAAGATAGGCAAGTGGTAATGCTTGGTGAATATGTGTACATATCTCCAGGTTGCAGCTTCCAGGATGTCCTTGGCAAGGACACCCCTGAGAAATGCTGTATAGGTTGACGTAGCCCTAGTGGAATGTGTTCTGATCCCCTGTGGGGCAGGCTTCCCATGATGCTTGCAGCAGAAATGGATGCAGTGTGCTATCCATGTATAAATGGTTTGCCCTCTGCCCCTGTAGCCAAACTGACTAGCAGCTGGTCAGATTTTCAGAAAGGTTTAGTCCTATCCAGATAGAACCTAAGCTGCCTGTGCATGTCCAGGGAATGTAGGATCCTTTCCCCTGTATTCTGAGGACTAGGGAAAAAGGTTGGTAAATTAATGGATAGGTTTAAAGCCACACTAGATACCACCTTTGGCATAAATGATGGGTTAGTCCTGAGGTAACCCTGTCCGCATGAAAGATAATGGAAGGGTTCCATGGCCATAAGGGCCTGCAATTCAGACACTCTTCTTGCTGAAGTGACAGTTTTACTCCTAGCCATCACTTCAGTCACTCTTCTTGCTGAAGTGATGGCTAGGAGAAAAGCTGTTTTCCAGGAGAGGAATTTTAACTCTGCTGAAGCAGCAGGTTTAAATGGGTGGAAGTGTGACTTTTTTTTTCCAATACAAAGTTAAGGTCCCAGGCTGGAGTGGGATCTCTCCTGGGGGGGTCTTAAATCTCTGCCTCCTCTCAAGAACTGTTTGACCAGAGGATGAGAGAAGAGGGGTGGGCTCAGTATTATAATGAGCTGAAATGGCAGAGGCATGAATCTTAATGGAAGAGAAGCATAGACATCTGTGGAACGTTTCAGTTACGCAATCTAGTCTATGAGGTAAAGCTGGGCACATTTGTGTCCATTCCTTGAGACTGGCTCCAAGAACAGTATCTTTTCCAGTTTTCGGAATAGGATTTTCTAGTAGTACTTTTTTTTGCCTCCAGGAAGACATCCATCACCTGTTTACTGAGGGTTCTGGGGATGAACCAGGCTGATAGGTTCAGGGTTTGTAATTGAGGATGCAAAATCTGGCCCTCCTGCTGGGACAGCAGGGAGGGGGTCTGAAGCAGGTGTCAAAGGTGACAGTACTGTCAGACTGTGCAAAGGTAGGTACCAGTGCTGGCATGGCCAGTCTGGTGCAATCAGGATTTTCCTTGGCTTGTCCTGTTTGATCTCTAGTAGAACCTTCGAGAGGAGGGACAGAGGGGGAAAGGCATAGACTGAGAGGTTTTCCCATGTAAAGGACAGAGCATCCACTTTCCATGCTTGGCTGTAGGGAGCTCTGGTGCAATATTTGCTCAACTGAAAGTTCTGAGGGGAAGCGAAGAGGTCCACCTCTGGTGCCCCCCACCTGTGGATCAGCAGCTTGAATCATTTGGGTTCCAGTTTCCACTTGTGCAGGTCCATTAGATTTCTGCTCAAGTCATCTGCCAGTGAATATAGTTTGCCTGGCAGGAATTGAGATTGTAGGTGCACTTGGTTGCTCAAAGCTGTGTCCCCCAGAGTCATAGCTAACCTGCAGAGTGGGTAGAAATGGGTTGCCCCCTGCTTGTTTATGTACCACATAACTGTGGTATTGACTGTCTTTATCAATAGCTGGCCTGGGAGAATAAGGCGTTTGAAGGCTGTCAGAGCATTCTGTACAGCTAACATTTCTTTTTGATTCATATGCAGGTGCATTTGCTTTGGGCTCCATTTGCCTTGAATACCTTCTCCTGCTATGTCAGCCCCCCATGAACAATCTGATGAGTCTGTTATTAGGGTTTGGGCGGCAGGGGTAGAGTGAAAGGGAGTCCTTTGTTGTGGTAGCAGACCTCTGCCCACCCGAGAAACTCTGCCTTTAGGCAAGGAATGATAGGAATCATTGTTTCCAGGTCCTGAGAAAGTTGATACCAGAGACTTTTTAAGTACCACTGAAGTTTCCTCATATGCAGTCTTGCATACGAAATTAGTAGAATGCAAGAAGCCATGAACCCTAGGGCTTGCAGTACTTCTCTTGCAGACAGATGGGTTTTGGTGGCCATTAAATTGAAGTAGTTTGTCAAACACATTTGTTTTTTTGTAATGAGGAATGCCATCTGGGAAGCTGTGTTCATGCTTGCTCCCAGGAATACAATCTGTTGGCTGGGTACCGGATGTGATTTATTTATGTTGATGGCGAACCCCAGTGAAGTTATAAGTCTCTTTACAAATGTCAGGTGCTGGAGTAGCAATTCCTGACTGTCCGCCTGAATCAGGCAATCATGCAGGTATGTATAAATTTGAATTTTTCTCTGCCTGCAAAATGCAATGGCTGGAGCTAGGCATTTTGTGAATACCCTGGGCACAGTAGATAAGTCAAAGGGAAGTGCAGAGAATTGATAATGCATAGAGCCTGTTCTAAAACATAGGTATTTTCTGCAAGATTCCCTTATGAGGATGTGCAGATAAACTTCTTTTACGTCTAGGGTGGCTAGCCAGGAGTCCTTGGCTAGCATAGGAAGCAGCTGTTGGAGAGTAAGCATCTTGAGCCTTGGAACCACCAGGAAGGGGTAGGGAATAGACAGATCCAGGATAGATCACCAAGAGTTTTCTTTCCTGGGGACCAGAAACAGTCTGGAGTAAAAACCTTCTCCCCTATGCTCTGCTGGGACAGGTCGAATAGCATTGATACTGAGAAGAGAAAGTACTTGCTTTTGGGCCTCTGCCCACTGACTTGGGGGGAGGTCTGGCCATCTGCTTGGGGTTGGCAGTGAGTGGAAGTAGAATCTGTATCCCTGGGATACAATGTTCAAGACCCCTGCATTCTAGGTGATATACTTCAAGGGTTTTGCATGTAGGTCAAGTTTTCCTCCTAAGGGTGCAAGTACGGCATGGCTTGGAAGAATTAAGGATAAGCCATTGTGAGATTTTACCATAGGATGTTGGTTTACTACTCCCTGCTTTAGAGGTGGGAGCACTCTATTGCTTAGATCTGTGCATGCCCTGAGACTGTAATCATGGTGGTATTCTGCCCCTGTGTTAGGACTGAGAAGGTCTGTCTGGGAGGGACTGGAAATTATCAGTTTTTTGAAGGCCAATGCCTACTGAATCTAGTTGGCTGTACTTAGGAAATACTTAAGAGTCTGCATAGATTTAGCTTTTTTCCTCCATCTTTTTGAGGACTTCTTCTGCTTTATTGCCAAACAGGAGTTCTTGATTTAGTGGGGCATCTAGCAATTTTGCTTTGACATAGTCTGGTAAGACATGTTCCTTAAGCCAAGCATGCCTTCTAAGAACAAGCCCAGTGACAGCAGCCCTGCAAGTTGTTTCTAAGGCATCAAAACCACATTGCAAAGTATGTTTTCCAACTTGGTCAGCAGAATGCATTAACTCTTGTAACTCCTTATGTTCTGCACAATCAGGATTCAACCTCAATTTCTGTTTAATTAGCTCCATAATATGTTGCTGATACCTTAACATATGAAACCGGCAATTTAAAGCCCTGATGGCAAGCATAGCAGAGGTGCATATCTTCTTACCCCATCTATCTAAAGCCCTAGAGTCCCTGTCCGAAGGGGTAGGGCTTTTGGCTATTGTAGCCTTAATGCCTTTAGGTCCCTGGGAAATGATCTCTGGATTTGCAGTAGGATTCTTAAAGAGAAACTTGTGGGAGTCAGTTACACTGTAGTACCTGTCAGGATTCCTGGCCACTGGAGGCAAGGTATCTGGTGTAACGCTGGATTCCAAGAAGACATCATCTACAATCTCCAGAACAGGGGGTATAGCTAGAGGCTTGTGCTGAGGCAAGTCTAAAAATTCTCTGAGTCTCTTTTTGGACTGTGGGTAATCCTGGCATTCCCAGAGGAAATGCTCTCTTAAGGTATGCAAGGCTTCACCAAAGGAAAAGTCCTCTGGAGGGGAGCCAGAGGGGATGGAATCCTCTGCATCTGAATCCTCATAGGTAGATAAGGGAATGTCCTGGTAATCAGAGGGATCAGAGTCATCAGGCTCATGGTCTGGAGAATCAGAAGGTAAACCAATCCTTTGTCTCATAGAAGGGGAAGGCTGGCTTCCCCTAATTAAATTTATTAGGTCTTAAGCCATTCTAAGCATTTGTTTCCGTGGCATGGGAGCTTCAGCATGCCCTTTGGTCATTGGTTTTCTGGGCAAAGTGTGAACTCTGGGCCCGAGAAACTCAGTAGTTTTAGTCAAAAATGGAGATGTCAGTTTAATACAAACATCAGAAAATTGGAATACACCCTCAGAAGCTGGTGCCTGCATAGCGGCTCCGGACCCATCCAAGGTAGAGACATCCACAGGATCCATAGTTGAAGAAACAACTTGCAGCATACCGGACTCCAAAAGGGTCTCAGCAGAGGCTTGCGAATCTGTAGAAGTGGGTATCAGCGGTTGCGAAGGCGCCTCGCTGAGTACCGGCCTATGCGGTTTGTCTCTGTCTTTATTCTTACGTTTTTTCGGAAGATCGGTAGTCGGATGGCTTATTGAAACCATTTCGGAATAAGGAGAACGAGAGCGAAAGAATTTAGCGACAAAAATAGCCCGAAGAATCGTTTGGGTGTTGAACAAGGGACAAAACCGACAGCAAGGGACATTGTGGTCTGGGCCTAAGCAGATGGCGCAGTAAGAATGAAAATCTCTGTGAAGTATTTGCTTTCCACAGGCTAGACAATTACTAACTTTTTCTGACATTGGTTAGAGCAAGAAAAAGGATCCGTATCTTTTAGAAGACTTCAGGTCTGAAATTTGAAAAACGAAAATTTCAGGAGGCAGCAGACTGGCACTTGCGAACTGCTTCTGCTTTGAGCACTGCACGGCAAGAAAGACTGATGTAATGGGGTCAGCTGCATGTTTTACACCCATGATGTTCTGACGTCATGGAAGAAGCGACGGCATCCGACGCAGAAATCCCAAGACTCTGATATTCAGGCCGACTGAGGGCTACCTGCAGGCAGATAACCTAAATGTGATGACTGCAACAGTAAAAACGAAGAACATCATAAGATAAACATATTGACACAATATCCAAGCTGCCTTTTAACATCTATGGAATATACAAAGAGGAGAAAAAAAAGACTCCAACTGAATTTAAAAAAAATGGGTACACAAATTCAGAAACCTTACTGTCTTCAAAAGAAAAACAAATGTATGGTGACAATACCACCCCAAATAAGATATAGGGAAAGAAGCAATTCCCAAAGATACTGCAAACACAAAACTTTGAATGCCATAATAAAGTGTGAATAATACTTCTGTGCCCTTAAAAACCTTCAGCTTAGACATAAGTGATATATGTATTTTCTTTTAACATAATCAAAATAACAAGAAAAGAAAAATGTGTGGTATTTGTTTGTTAAAGATGCTAGGTTTAGACTCAGTGCATCAGGGCTCAACATGTTAAGTGAGAAATCACTAATGTGAGATGTCAGGGGTTTCTTGCAATACAGTGTCTCAGGGACTTCTTTCCCTCAGTTGTACTAATCTGTAACCTTGGAAGTTTCTTATAATTCACAAGGGTATGGAAGGCACATGTGGGTGGTACAGTAGGGCCTTCCCCACTGCCAAAATACATTTATTTGCTTTAGTACAGTGGTTCCGAAACTTTGCAAGCTGAAGGAGCCCTTTTATAAAGGAAATATTTTGGTGGATTCATATATTTTGGATTGTGTTTTTAGACTGATATTAATTAACAATTAACGTTATACAAAGAATGTATTAGGTACTATCAGTGATTTTTTGTAAATAAAAAAGGTGGCGTTACGCATACGTTGTGCTTTGGTCAATGCCCTTCCCCTCCAAGCAGCCATTCCAGTGTCCCATTACTTGGCTAAATTTTCCCAGTTGCCATAAACACTGTTTAAAACTCTCAGTGTGCATACTGTTTTCTGCTTTACTACTACAATGATTACAGATATTTGGATTTAAATTTAAAACTTTTATTTCAAATTTTATAGCACAAATGCTGACAGACATTTGAAACAAAGCAATAGTGTCTCATAATGAAAACAGACTTAGCATTAAAACTTATCTGCCTTTGAAACTCAGATTCACTGAAACAGCACTGAAACCCACAAAGAAAATACATCTGGCCAGTGGCGGATTACCCTTACCTTTGGGCTGTTTTCAAATCACAGCCCCCTTGCACACATTTTTAGGACCATGCAAAAGTTCTTTGATTCACCTTCTTGATTGTATAATTAATTATAAGTATATCCCTTGGATAATACACCACCACTTGTTAGAGTTTTGAACATTTTCCAGTACGCAATGAACCAATAATGACAAAACTGCCCAGTTCAGAACATTTCTACAATAAAAGGCCACTCAAACTTCTCATTACAATCCACCAATATCAGTTAATATGCACAATCTCTGCAGAAGTAAACGTCATCTGAATAATTCCACATGAAAGAGACCTGTAACTAATGAAAAAGTTGCTGCTAGCAAACAACTTTATATTTCAGTGTTTCATCTACAAATTAAGTGGCTGCTGCCCTTGAATAAATTGCCTACTGTGTTACATTAAAAAAAAAAAAAAATGGTAAACTGGTAATACTGCATAGGGAATGGATGGCAATCTGAAAACAGGTTCACAGTTACCAGACATCTCATCCAAAGGAGGACATACTCAGGACTGCAATAGCCCATCCCCTTAAAAGACAACACAGTACCAGCAATCTAGCTACATGCTGTGGGAGTAGAACCCACAGCCTTCTGCATCAAAACAAATGTATGCTACCTGTTGTGCTACTAACACTACTTTAAAATTCTATATCACGATAAGGGATACCATTTGCTAAACAAAACAGTTGCACATTGTAAACAGATTTAGCATGAACAGTAGTAAACTTCTCTTCCCTTGAAGCTCACGACTTGAAAATGCACTTGAAACTAAATTCCTTGAAAAATGCAGCTTGGTAGTTGGGGTAGAGAGGATTCAGGCTCGTTTCCTTTAGCTACGGTACAGGGTTTGAGCCTAAGCAAATTGCTAACTACCTGCTAATCCTAACTAGGCCATTTCTCACACACACACACACACACACACACACACCTCAACCTCCTACTGCAAGGAATCTGGACAAAGCCTAAAATAAATTGAGACGGGTTATAAATATTGTTCTCATGTACTTAGAAAATTGCTAGAACAGGATCTGTGTTATGCATTTTTCTAATCTAAAGTAAATGAAGTCTAAAACTCAAATGTCAGTCATTATTTAGCAACTTCAACCCTTCTTATGAGGAACAGATGAAAATATAGGGCAAAAATCTGGAATTCTGCAAAATGGACAGATGAGGGGTATGCTACCTCCCTCTTGCGCGCAGACACACACACCACAGCTCTCAATTTCTTAGCGCAAGTATGGACAAAGCCTGTCATAATGGAGGGACAATGGCTCAAAACTAGGGACTCATTTTTAATATTGCTCTTACAAACTTAGAAAGTTGATAGAACAACAAATCCTGCATAGTACGGGTTTTCTGAAGGATATGAAGTCTAAAGCTCAAATGTGTGCCATTACTTTCTGACTTCAGTCCTCAATGATTTTTCAGAAAAACAATTTTATGAGAAACTGACCAAAAATATGAGGCAGAAATCTGGACAGTCTGCGAAAACCTGCAGTTGACAGCTACACTCTCAACAGCACCACGTTTTATTCAAGCCTTACTTTAAAAAAAATAAATAAATAATACTTTCAGGGTCTTTGAACAAGACCTCACAAGATCGTCAGTACATGGAGGAATTTTCCTCCAGGTTCCAACTTCTAAAACCTCAGGGCAAACAGCTGCTTAGCCACGAATGCAGAAATTAAGCTGCTCAACCACAGACATGGATGGAAATCTCTTCGCTTTCTTTCTTTTTTTTTTTTTTGTTAACTGAGGGGGAACAGCACAGCCCTTTTTTTTAAATAAATAAGCAATGTTGGTCATTGCAGAAGTCAAAATCCAGGTGGGTGCAAGCCCTGAACTCTCAGACCCCTAGAATTTATTGTACGGACCCCCACCGGTCAGTGGACCGCAGCTACAGAATCACTGCTTTAGTACTGTGAAATGTGGTTCTTTTCCAACAACTGCATTCCTGTGCTTGCACCTGAGAGCTTTATTTACTATTTGTTGACTGGATAAGTGGGCAGTCTCTTGACCCTTTTTAGCTATGAACCAGGCTGACAGAGCAGTTTTTAAATAACATGATATATTCAACCTTAAAAACAGCATGTTCCATCAGTGTTAACTCAGACTTACTACATATGCAAAATTATTCGGTTTATAATCAGACAGTAAAAGTTGGTTGGTTGCATGGAACACTGAGTTTATATATGTGTAGAGAGTTACCCAGGAGTAAATGCAAACAAATTTACCTATGTACAGACAACATTACAAACATAGTAAGCACAGTATATATGGATTACTTGGGATTGCTTTGTAGTTATCACTGGCATGTTATTGCTTGATTTTTGAAAGTAGGTAGATGGACACAAATTAATAAAACTATTTTGACTTGCGTTACTATTAGCTTTTATTTTTAAAGCATTTGCATGATGTTTCATTGTTCAGGTGATTACATACAGCCTCTAAATTCATTCAGTGCCTCCAGTGATCAAATTTCTGTTGGCATCCAATTTCAGATGGCAGGTCCTAGTCTTGAGAAGGTTTGAAAAGTGCAGTGAATGAGGGTGAAATCAACAACCAGAATTCCCTTTATGGGATCGTTTTTTTCCTACTTTCAGCTTTATTGCACACAAGATTTTTGCAAATATCCAGCATTATCTTTTAACCTGTTGATTTTTAATTCTTCGACATCCTGTTCTCCTGAACTGATGCAGTGAGGAGGATATTCCAGGTAAAGAGGAATGATAAAATGTCACACACCAGTCAAGGAGCCACTTATCAAACATAATTCTTCCCAGCTGTCTGGACAAATCTGTTATGTTTAACCCACTTTATTTAATGCAGAAGCCCAGGTTTCACCTTTGCTTTTTTTGTGTCAACGTTGATCATTTTAACAGTCTATTCTGCTCCAAAGCCAGATGCATGACAGATGCAATGTTCTTCAATATTTTTTTGTGCTGGTTACCTCCTGGGAGGAGAATCAGCACATGGCTTGCCACCATAAACACTTTTTAATCTAGTGTACAGGTCTGATAGTAACACCAGCAGGACTTGGTGCATAGCCTAAGATTTAAATCGGAGGGTCAGCAGTAAATGGAATGCTGTACAAACTCTACCAGAGCCACAAGCATCTAAACCTTTAAGGACAATTTCTGCTAAAAGGTGGCTCCGCAGGAACCGTTTTCAGAGTGATTTGTTTTGTCCCACAGAGCTTAGTTTTCCTGCAAGTATGTCCACAGAAATCTTTCCACTTGATTATGCCTCAGATTAAATCTAACGGTTTTGCTCGACTTATATACCAACTGCTGTGTACTTCATGCTATTGTGCCAATTTCTTAAAGGTCTGTACAAAATTATTTCTCAAAGAACAGAATTATGATAAAAGGGATAAGTTAGACATCTTGACAGGGAGAAAGGCTGAGGTTTCTCCATGCAGTGCTTCTAGGCCCTTGCAAGTAATGGTGCAAACCTGATGTAAAAAAAAGTTACTTTTTCCTAGTATTTCACCTCTTTTGATTTCATCCCTATTTGCTTAGAACACTCGGCACTACATCAATTAACAAAAACAGAAGGCTTAAAAAAAAAAACAGGCTAAAAGACAAAGCTGGCTGAACAAAATCTATAAACAGCTGCAGCACTATTATACACTACAGTGTTTGGGTGAGTTATGCCAAGTGGTAAAAGGCCATTAAACAAAATTACCAATATATACATACTATGGCATCTTTAGGTGAATGGAAGTGTCCTTGGTTATATGGATAACAACTGTATAAATGCTTAAACATCTAATATGTACGAATTGTTGGCATAACAGCTATAAAATAAAAGTTATGTACTCACCATAGCTATGCAACTGTGTTAACCATTTTCATTCTTCCTCAACTGATGGGTCTCTGATCCAGCCTCTGATCTGCCTCGGCCACATTCACTTAAACTTTTGGACTGGACTCCTCCCTTTATCCATAATGCCTTAGAACCCGTAATACCTCAGATAGAGTTTGCTATCCCAAATGCAGAAAGACTAACCACAGCCAATATAGAAGGAAAGTAGATAGGAAAGATAGAGGCTCACACATGGAGCAGTGGTTACATATCAGGTCACTGCCAGAGGAAAAGGCAGGGGAAACGAGGGCAGGAAGCTGAGGAAGAATGAAAATGGACAACACGGATCCACAGTTATGGTGAGTACATAAACTTTATAACTGAGGTTGTCATTTTCATTCTTTCCTCAAATGATGGGACAGAGTCCCCAGCTATGTAAACCTTGAGTGGCCCTCATGGAAGGATATTATGGAGTACTGCAGAACCAAAAGCACCCCTACTGATCAAATCCAATTTGTAATAAGCAATAAAAGTATGAGCATTGGGCCTAGTGGCTGCAGCACAAATGTCAACAATGGAAGCTCTGAGCAAAAAGCAGAAATAGTAGCCATGGATCTAGTGGAGTGAGCTTTTGGAGGTCTGGGCAAAGAAAGGCCTCACTGACTGTAAACAAACAAATTGCAGTCTGTTAGCTGCTTTGCTAAAGTAACTTTGGAAACTGGTTTTCCCAACCTGTTGCAGGTAAAGGAGACTAACGATCTGTTTTTCTGAGGTCTTTTGCCCTATGGAGATAAAAAGCAGAGCAGTCTATGTACTTCTAAAAGATGGAGCATGTATTCACACTTGTTAGAGAAGCTGGGGAAAAAAACAGGTAAAATGATGAACTAGTTCATGTTTGCCTCAGAGGCTACTTTGGGCAGAAAGGAAGGATTAGTTCAAAATGTAACCCTACCTTTATGGAAAAACAAATAAGGGGATTTTGAGAAGAGTGCTTGAAGTTCAGACACTCATCTTGCCGATAGGACTGCCACTAGAAAGTCAGTTTTCCAAGAAACTTAGATCACACTTTACCAATGATTTGAAGGGAGTCTTGTTGAACCCTGCAGTAACAGTGTTAGATCCCAGGGTGGAGTAGGGTCTTTAACTAGAGATCTAAGCAAAAAAAAGTGCCTTTAAAAAAAGATTTGCATAGTTTAGATGAAGCTAAAGAAGAAGCATGGTCTCCAGTATGATAATTCGAGATGGCTGCTAACTGAACTTTGATGGTGGAAAAACTAGCTCCTTCTTGATAAATCAATGCTAGGAAATCCAGGACAGAAGGAATAGGAGCAGTAAATGGATCCAATCCTCTCAGACGGGCCAAACAGGAAAACCTTTTCCATCTACTCTTGTAAATTTTCCTGGTGGAGGCATTCTGGGATTATAGCAATATCTGGCGGACCAGGAGGAAAGCATGGTATGTCTAACCATCAGAGGAAATGGAGAAACCATGTGGTTAATTTGAGGCCTCTGCACTAGGATGATCCAGTATCCAAGGTGAACATAGAAGATGAGACCAAAGAAGGGGAAACTACACTTGACAAGGCCAAAAGGGGGCAAGGAGGATAACCTTGCTCTTCAAAGAGCTTTCTGTAGAAATCTGGGGATTAGCGGTATGAGGGACAAGCAGAAAGGAGACTAGAGGATCAAACGTGGACTACATCATCTCTTGGTGACTCCTCTGGGGGAAGGTGATCAAGGCAAATAAACTGCTGCACTTGTTGTGGGGAGAGCCAAACAGATCACAGCAAGGTTGACTGCAACGACAGAAAAAATTCTCTGCCATTAACTGACTGAGAGACTACTTGTGAGGCATCAGAATTGACTTGCTATGTTTGTCTGCTACCACAGTGGATTCCCCCGGAATGTCGTTTGCCAAAAGAAAACAGTTGGAGGAGATCGCCCACTGCACACTCTCATTGCTTCTCGACAAGGGGGATAGGATCAGGTTCCCTGTTTTTTGTTGATGAACCAAATTACAGAGCTGTCTGTTTGGATAATCATAGGAGGTTACTAGGCTATTGGCTCTGAGGCCCTTATAAGCCTATCCAAGAGTTTAGCCCATGTTTAAACAAGTCAGCACCCAGAGCCCCTGTCCAACAGTGACACAGGTGGAATCCCAGGAGTGTATTTTCTGTTTCCCGAGTTATACAGGTTGTGCTTAAAAAGGAATAATGATGTACTCTGCTTGACGTGGAGAGAGAGTCTATTCCACAGAGGCGGCAGTCTCTTGAGACACAAATCTGTCCTGCCAACAAGTCCTGTTGATAACACAGGCCAGGCTGAGGTTGGGCATATAGGTTGCTTGAGTGGAGCTTGACTTGTGGATATGCAGCAGTCCCATCAAGGTGGGGTCTGAGATTGCTGTATATGCCAGACAGAGGTCACCTCTGAGGAGTCTGTATGAAACTGAGTAGAGGGACAGGGCTTTTAGCCTATCTGTGTAGGGTAGGTTTTCGAGGCCCTGGATTCTCCTGCGAGGAAGCTCTGTGGTCTCTCCAGCTGCTACATATGCTTTGCGAGGTGCATGCTGAAGGGGGCGCTGTACTCAATAATTGGCCTTATACGGCAAGAATACAGTGACCTTTTGACGTCTTTGTCCCTGGATGAGATGCCCTTACTTATGAGGTGGGCCATGCAGAAAGCTTTCCGTACAACGGAAGCAACATGGTGGTCAAAAGTCAGGTTGCTATCAACCTGGGTGCCCAAATCCCTCACTACTGACTGTGTCCTTAGAACATTACTAATGTGATATGTGGGAATGTTACTTTCCCCAAAGGGGATTATGATGCATTTTTTGGCATTCAGCTTGAGGCCATGTTTCTGGCACCAGTCATTTGTTTGGGTGAAACTCTCTTGGAGGACATCCATATCACTTGGGGAATTGATGACTGTGCCCAGCTTGCAGTCATCTGCAAACTTGTTCAGCCATAGCCCACTGGTTTTGGCCTGCACCTCAGAGAAGTATATCCCAAATAACAGAGGCCCCAAGACTGATCACTGGGGTACGCCGCTCGTTATGAGTCTACTGCTTGAGGTGGCTTCCCCTATTTTGATTAGGTGGGTTCTATCAGTGAGCCAGTTTGCTACCCATCTGGTAACATATGGATTGATGCTTAGTTGAGAGAGTTTATCTACTATGTCAGAGTGGGGAAGAGTGTTGAAGGCTTTGGCCACGTCAAGGAAGGCTGTGTGCACAGTCTTCTTCAACCACGGCTTTGGTGAATGTCTCAAAGAAGTCAACCAGATTTAACAGACAGCAACTCCCCTTGACAAAGCCACACTGTGTGGGGTAGAGTGTTTGGAGGTTGCCAATGTCCCTGTTAATGAGGCAAATGATAATCCGTTCCATGGCCTTGCAGATCAGACTAGTTAAACAGATGGGTCTATAATTTCCCGGATCAGTGCACGCTCCACCACTGTGTAAAGGGCTGACAATGGCTGTCCTCCACTCGGCTGGGACAAAGCAGATACTCAAGCTTTGGTTGAATAGGGTGCCTAATGGTGCTGCAGGTTCATACCAGATTTCATGTAGGATGCAGCCTGGGACGTTATCGGGTCCCATGGAGGGTGTATTTTTTGATTTTGAGAGGGCAGTGATGACCTCTTCCCTAGAGATAAGGGGTGGGGGGCAGGTACTGGTGATGTCCTGAGTTACTGATGGGGGGGGGGGGGGCAGAGTGGAGAAGTTTTCTTTGAATCTGTCAGACAGTAGTTTGGCTATATCTACAGCATTTGTGTATGTGGTTTCCTTGACCATTCTGAACAAATCTGTGTGCTTTCTTTGAGATTGCGGACATATGAGAAGAAAGCCTTATGATTGTCTAGTATATGTGGCCAATTTGGACTAAAAGTTGGCTTTAGATGATTTCACTAGTGCTCTTATTTGCTTGTTCAGGCTAAGGAGAGATTGCTTCCAATTGGGTACCTGCTCCTTCTTGGTCCTGGACATCAATTTTTTCCTTTTGTTACATAGCTTATTTATTGCAGATGTCCACCAGACAGGTTTACTCTTCCTTGCGGAGGATGATTTTTGTCCCGTCAGGTATTCCTGATTCCATGCAACTATATAAATGCTCGTATAGTACTTCGTTGTAGCTTTGAACATTGTTGTCAGTTCCTACAGTGGGGGGAGAGGGTCTGTGAAGCTGTTTATACCATCCCTCAGGAGGTTGTAAGCAGCTTTGGAGAAGCTTTTTTGTTTGATCCTAATTAGAGGTGGGTCAGGGGAGATGGTGACTTCAAAAGTGACTGCTTTATGGTTGGATCTTACCAGGGAGGATGATACCGTAGGGATGTTGCAGTGGATACTCATGTTGGTTAATACCAAGTCCAAGATATTATCACCTCTTATCAACTAGCTGTTCCAAGGCATTTGCACTTTTAAAAATCAAGGAAACTCTGGGCATGTGTTTTCTGGCATGCATAGTTTTTCCAGTCTATGGTTGAGTAACTAAAGTCATCCACGATCAGGGTAAAGGGTTGAATCTTGATAGATTTAAAGAGATACAAATAGGTGGAGTGGGCATCTTGAGTCACATTTGGGGGCCTGTAGCTAGGTATAATTTGAATAGGGTTCTTGTCAATGGTTAACTGCATATGGAGTGTCTCCTGTGCTTCATACTGTTTGACCAGCCTGGAGAGGGTGTGTGTGTGTGTGTGTGTGTGTGTGTGTGTGTGTGTGTGTGTGTGTGTGTGTGTGTGTGTGTGTGTGTGTGTGTGTGTGTGTGTGTGTGTGTGTGTGTGTGTGTGTGTCTTTAATATACATTGAAACTCCACCTCCTTTGGCTTTGCTGCCCACATTTTGGGGTCTGAATATATGATAGGATGAGTAACCAGGTAAGGTTGGCGTGCTCTATGCAACTTTGAATCAGGTTTCTGTGACTGCACAAATGTCAGCGTCTTCCAGGGTTAAGAATGCTTGCAATGAGTGAAGTTTCATGTTTAGACTCCTAATGTTTAGCAGCATGACCTTTAATTTGCATTTTGAGATTTTTATGTTGGTAGTATCGATCTCATGACTTTTCCTAAAAAAGGCACTATGGGGGAGGCAAGGGCCTTTGCAGAAGCCTGAAGCCCAAGTGAGACAGATGCAGGCCATCTCTAGCAAAGCATCGTGGTCTGCTGATCATATCTTCCAAGGCTGTCAGGTACTGGATCTCCCTGGAATGACACTAGAAACTAAGCCAATTGTTAAAGTCAATAATTTTCTGTTTGTATAGCGGCATCATTCTGGGTGATGGTAGAATGCTGGTTAAGGCTAGGGACATGCCTACCTGGGACACACATTCAGAGAGCTCAATCATGTTTCTCTTCATATAGTCCAGGGAGGTAAGTCTCAAGTTGTCACACCAACATGGACTATGACAGAGTCATAACAGTACCTGTTGCTGAGAGACTTCAGTGTGTGTGTGATATGGCAGATTCTGGTACCTGACAAACAACTAACCGTGACTTTCTCTTTATCCAGCGTGGTAAGAGCCACATTTGTGCGTCTCACAAGTGCCTCTCCATGGAGTCTCCTATGACTAATATGTTGGGTTTATAGTTAGGCCTTAGTTGTTGCGAGACACTGGTGTGTGGACTATGCATGATATATGGTGTGGAGGGTTGGAGAGTTCTCATGTGTTTTTTGCCTCTGAGGTCTCCTTTGTTTGGGTTTGTTTTTCTTGAGAACCTTCGCATATGTGAGTGTGTGTTGTATAGTTGTGGGTGTTGTTTGAGGTGTAGTGATTGTGTTGACAACCTTCTCAGTGCCAGATATACTGGCTTGTGAGGGAGAGAGAGCCTAGACTCTAGCTTCTTTATGTAACTGCATCTCTCACAAATTTTGTTCCTAGGTGGTAGTAGTAGACGGTTTTCTGTTTACATGAGGCAGTTGCTACACTTTCTCAGGATGCCCATATCAACCAGGCTTGCAGAAGAAACTGTAGGAAATTATCCATCCATATTTGTCAGAATCTGAGGGAGAGAGGCCAGGGAGAGACCAAGTGCTTAAACCAAAACTAAGAGGCTTAGAATAACACTTAAAATGTATACAGTCTAAAAACAAGCAGTAATAAATGCATCAGAGAAGGTGCAATTGAACACTTTAGAGAACAAGTAACAGAAAAAACAAGATGAAGTGATAGAGTAGGAGGAGGAAACACATACTGTAAAAATCAGCTGAATAAAGTTTTTTATTTTTTTGTAAAGTGGAAAGGGAGCAAGCAGATAATTAAAGGTTAAGAAACTACGTGGGTTGGCCTTCCCAAAAGTTCTCTCTGTATTAAGTAGAATGAGCTAATGACAATGGACTGGGAAGAGTGTCTCAGATCAAATTTACACTAGGGGCGGGCAACTGTAAAACTACCAAGTATAAGAACAAGACACCAGTAGGGAAGGATGGTGGAGCTACTAGCTACACTATTTTAGGCAGAAAACACTACAGAAATGTTTATCACAGCAGAAAAACAGCAGTGAGACACTAAGTGAAAGTTTTAAAGAGATAAAGGAGCAAGGAGACTCTAGAGAATGCTTTTAACAGCAAACAAATCAGTTATATGATATACTCCTTGGCAGGAAATCAGAACAAACACATGCTTAACAAATAGAGAAAATTTCCAGTTAATACCTTCCACACAGTGAAACTAGCTAAAAAAGCTTTACAAACAGTGTGACACAGTTAACAAAAGTGATTTAAAGGGCTCTGTAAGGAAGCCAATTTCAGTACAATACTGCAGATTAGTGTACAGCAATAAAATACAATAAAAGCAGTAGGCAGCAGACAATAAAAAAGTACTATAAATTGTTAGAACACACAAAACTAGTAAAAATAAGCAAAAAAAAAACAGGATATTGATTGTTATATATCACAGATAAGAGTTTTAGTCAGTGCCCCTCCTCCATTCAGCTCAGTGTGAATAAACATAATTCCTCGCAAAGGCAGGGCCTAAATACCAAAAGGTACAACCTGAAACAACTTAAAAGCTCAGAAGGATCAATGAGTGCTTACTCGAAGCCGTAGACCAGCCAAACTTTACCAGCCAGCAACCAAACAACAACAATCCTCGGACTAAGATGAAGAAAGGTTTCTACTAATGACCTCTTCTGGGAAATGTCTTCTGGTGGAGATCCTCTCACCTTCATCAAAATCAGTATCTTCAGTTAAAAATTCCTGAGGGGAATCTATATGCCTCCTTTTGCATGACCACTTCTACGGGTCCTCATCTCCAGAATATTGATATGCAAATTGGTTTGTTCTTGGGGCCATGTGCCTTCGACTGTCCATTCCAAGTAATGCTGGCATACATAAATTGAGAAACCTCCATGGCCACCATGATTAATGGGGGTGGAAAAACAAAGGAGCATCCCTTCCAAACTTCACTGGATTTTACCCACCAAAGCAGGTAATTTTTGCAAACTCGAGGGAATTTTATAGGTGAGGACACAGGATGTTGAAGAATAGAGCACTGAACAGCCAGACTCCACTGAAAATGCACATACAGAACCAAGCCAGCGGGACCAAGATTATAGCAGCCACCATTGACCTTAAAGCCTGGAGGACCAGTCCTGCTGAGGATGAGGGTGTAAAAGACTCTCTCACCTAGTCTTGTAGACTGTACTCTGTTTGTTGAAAGGAATGCTAATTAAATAGTGGTGTCCAGATGAACGCCTATAAATTCCAAGATTTGGACAGGTTGTAAATGAAATTTAACATAGGTGATTCGATGCTAAAGATGGACACAGCTGGAGCAAGTAGTTCCTGGCTTTTTAGAGGAGATGCCTAGTTCAGGCAGTGAAGAGCCAGTTGTCTAGGGAAGGAAACACTCTGATGCTGAGCAGCCTCAGGTGAGCTGCTACCACAGTAATACACTTGGTGAACACCCTGGGGGCTGTGGTGAGACCAAAGGGCAGGGCTTTAAGCTGATAGATCTTTGGCAGCATCTGTTGGTTTTGATGTGATAGTACACTTTCTGGAGATTGACAGAACAAATCCCATTATCCTTTCAAGAAATGGCAGAATGGACTGAAACAATACCATCAGAAACTTGGGAGTCATTTACAAACTGAGACTGCTGAGGTCCAGAATGGGTCTCCAGTCTCCTATCTTCTTTAGTACTAAAAACAACCTTGAATAAGTTATGAAACCTCTCTGGTCTGGGGAGACCTCTTTGATGACTCTTGTCTAGCAGCTTTTGAATTTCAAAGGCCGCTAACAACCGCTGACTGGGTGGAACATCAGGGAGCCTTTTCTGTTTGGTTGGTGGAATTTTCAAAAACAGGAATGAAATAGCTTCTGAATATAACCTTTTGTACTAAGTGTTGTTTGTGACTGATGTTTCTGCACTCAAAAGTCTAGAAAAGACCCCCCCCCAAAAAAGTCTGGAAAAGACCCCCCCCCCAAATACCTCCACAAAACAGCAATCTGATAACCCTTCAGGAGTGCTGGAAGGGTTTATCTGAGAATGTCTCTCAAAACCCTTGGTTTAGCGGGCTTCTGCAAAACAGTGTCTTCCATTGGAATCCGGCCCCTTCCTTTGGGGGAAGTCTTGTCTGGTGAGTCCTGGAAAGGAGCTTGTGACTTTCCGAACCAAATCTTTTTACCTCCTCGTTGATTCCTGAAGAAGGATCTCTGCGGGGTAGAAAAACATATCCCCATGGTAGACTAGGTCTTTTCATCCTGCTCACCGCGGGAGAGCATTTCTTTAACTGTCAGGCCAAACAAAGAAGATCCAAAGGAATGAAGACTTGAAGGGCTCTGTAAAATAGCAAAAGCACATCCAGGCACATCTTCAAATGGCTATACCTGATCCCACCAGCTATGAGGTACCTTCAGCTGTGTGAGAGACTAACTTCATGGATGCGTTAGAGATAGACTGAATGGTGGCCAGTTACAAAGATAGCTGTCTGTGCTCTTCCATATACATGAACCCAGGAAGAGATTTGGAAAGTTCTTAAATCAAATCTCTCTACAATCTATTGTACTGTGCCACATATTTCAGTGGGTGAAGAGCAAAAGTCACTGAAGTATAAATGCACTTCCCAAATCTGTCCAATGCTCTAAACTTACTATTAGGGGGATGGACTGAAGAACTCTGCTCTGCCAGCACTTTATAGTGACCACCAACACAATCAAGGCATCTACAGGAACTCTCTTACTCCAATAAGGCCAGTCTTTGGGAGGGGCAAGAAATTTGTGGGGCAATGGGGAATGGCCATTACAGTATCCAGTTCCCTCCATGCCTGGTGAAACACCAGATCTACAAGGTCAATAACTGGGGGGGGGGATAACCCAACACTAGATGGGCCAGATGCAAAGGCTTCTAGGAATACTAACTCTTCCTGGGAAGGAGGATCAGAAGACCATCCACCTTTCTGGCTAAGATCTCTAGAATGTCTCCAAAGGAGACGTCGTCTGGTGGAGACCTTGATGACCCCTCCCCTTCATCGAAGTCCGTGTCTTCCATTAACTGTTAAAGATTCTGAGTGGAATTTGTGTGTCTCCTTTTGCATGACCTCTTCGGGGGACCTCGTCAGTGGGATGATCTGGAGAGATATCACAAGAAAGGGGAAGTTCCTGCAGGGGAACTACTTGGAAGCTTGAAAGGGCCAGCTGTCCCTGTGGGACCAATCTAGTGAGGCTCAGAACTCTGATCTGATGGTGGAAGAGGGTTAACATCTGAAGAAATAAGAGTAGATTGCACTCTTGCGTGAGAGAAAGCCCTCTCCAAAAAAGCAAAGGCAGAAGGGCTGGGAGAAGCAACTGTTGGCTGCAACTCAGCTGTATCTCCAGGCACTCCTGAGCTCCTGCCATAAAGGAGGAATCGGATCCAAGCTGTCCAGCTCCAAAACAAAGGGACGCCTCCAATAACCTCAGAGTCAAACCCATCTCCCCGGATCTGGCACCAAAGCTTTGGCTCCAAGACTCATCCTGCTTTAGGTGGATCAGCACCACCCAAGTCAAGGATGCATATGGAGTTGAAGGCCTAGCTTGTCTTTGGATCAGACACACCGATTCTTGAGATTGTCAGATTAGAGGGCTCAAAAATCATCGGACAGATTGGAGAAGGAGAAATGAGTGGAACAGAAGCAAGCTGGAGGCTCACATATCCGAAGGGGGACTGAGCAGAGAACACCCCATCTGAATCTGAGCCCTGAGAAACTTAATCATACTATCCATATTTGCTTTGAATAGGCTATGAGAGGACCTGACAGAGGACAACGTGGAAGGAGAATTGGACATCCTCCTTGGTGTGCCCTGTATTAAAAAAAAGGGGGGGTGATTGGAGCCATGGGGAAAGGGGTCCAAAGAAAAATGAGGACTTCAGGATCTGGGAAATGTAAGATTCCCTGCAGTCAAATCTGAAGAAGTTGGAACCGATGTTTTCACAATGTTGGCTGGTGGCTCCAAGGCCAGAGCAGGTTTCGGAAAATGATTGGGAGACTGTTTTCTGTGCTTCCTGGACTCCAATTAAGACTTTTGTTTCTTTGTGGGGGATTAAGCCCCTGAAACAGATGCAGCAGAAGATGAAGCAGAAGGAATAAGCAACCCTTTTTCAAGACCAGCTTATTGTGGCGATCACTCAAGGCCCGAAAATTAAACCTAGCACAAATGGATCATTGAGTTTACAGGTAGACCTCTCTCAAACAATGCACACACTTTCTGTGGACATTCGAATTAGCTATTTTATGCCCACAGAAAGTGGACTTTTTAAAACGTGCAGGTGTTTCAACCATGGTAGAGGGAGCCAAAAAGATTTTTTTTTTAAAGAACATTTACAGAAAAGAAAATACTAGTAAGAGTATTTATTTATTTTTATTTTATTTTACATTTGTTGACTGGGATAGTCTGACTGGACACATGTCCATTTTCAGCAGGGGCCCGGGGAGAAGAACTCTAAACTTACAAACAGATAAAGACAAGCAAGTTACAGTATATGCACAAACATATTGCATAAACATACAAGTTACAGTCTCACATTTCAAGCCTATGAAGAATACAGTTTAAGTCCAGAAATGTATACAAATATGTTACAGTTTCTCTCATCAAACCTATAGGTGCAGCTTATATACAGAGTATCTACAAAGATGTTACAATTTCTCTCTTCACAGCTTTTAGTGTAAGAGGTTAGTTGCTGTAAATAAAAAATTGCAGGGATATGGAAGCAGATGAGGCTTTAGTCAGGGTTAGAGCAAGGACATAAACAGTGAGTTTTAAAATACTGGGTTAGATTTTTTTGAACTGATTAAGGGAAAGGTTCAGAGTAAGGTCAGATGGGAGCGAATTCCAGGTTTTGCCTACTGAATTTGCAAACAAATATTCTCCAGATAGGTTGTTGGCTTTAACAGATTGAACCAAAAGTGTTGTAGTGTAATGAAGTAGCCTAGTGTTTTTGTAGGGATGGATAATGTTTTTAAGGGAGGGCGTTTTTTCTGGATGGTTAATAACCTAGAATGCTACAATAAGCTGATTATATTGTATTAGCCTGGGGAGTTCTAGCCATCCTAACAGGTTTAGGTTTTGATAATGGTGTGTCCTGTGGCAAACCTGGCAATTTGATTGTAGCAGCTAGAGAGTTTGATGAGATCAGTTTTGTTCAAGTTAGTGAGTACTGGCGAGGCATAGAGTAGAGTAGAATGCAGATGGGTATGGGCAATGGCAGTCCTAGCTAGAGGG